>NC_047120.1:62005790-62280407 GCF_902500255.1 Thalassophryne amazonica | reverse complement strand
CTCACCGTGTCAAGTGGTCGTCACTCTGAATCTCCACCGTGTCGTCAAGGTCGTGGCTCGCTCTGAATCTCACCGTGTCTCAGTGGTCGTGGCTCGCTCTGAATTCTCCGTGTCGTCAAGTGGTCGTTGCTCGCTCTGAATCTCGCAGTGTCATCAAGTGGCTGTCGCTCACTATGAATCGCGTGTCGTCATTGCTCG
This sequence comes from Thalassophryne amazonica, assembly GCF_902500255.1. Classification (NCBI taxonomy): domain Eukaryota; kingdom Metazoa; phylum Chordata; class Actinopteri; order Batrachoidiformes; family Batrachoididae; genus Thalassophryne; species Thalassophryne amazonica. The sequence goes on along the minus strand of NC_047120.1, from coordinate 62,280,209 downwards.
CTCTGAATCTCCGTGTCGTCACTGGTCGTCGCTCGCTCTGAATCTCACCGTGTCGGCAAGTAGTCATTGCTCGCTCTGTTCTTGCTGTGTCATCAACTGGTCGTCGCAATTCGAATCTGCCGTGTCGTCAAGTGGTCTTATCACTCTGAATCTCACCGTGTCGTCAAGTGGTCGTCGCTCACTCTGATCTCACCGTGTCGTCGCTCACTCTGAATCTCACCGTGTCGTCAAGTGGTCGTCACTCACTCTGAATCTTACCGTGTCGTCAAGTGGTCGTGGCTCACTCTGAATCTCACCGTGTCGTCAAGTGGTTGTCGCTCATCTGAATCTCACCGTGTCGTCAAGTGGTCGTCGCTCGCTCTGAATCTCGCAGTGTCGTCAAGTGGCTGTCGCTCGCTCTGAATGTCGCTGTGTCATCATTGCTCGCTCTGAATCTCACCGTGTTGTCAACTGGTCGTCGCTCGTCCGAATCTTGCCGTGTCATCAACTGGTCGTCGCTCAATTCGAATCTTGCCGTGTCACCAAGTGGTCGTCGCTCTGAATGTCACCGTGTCGTCAAGTGGTCGTCGCTCACTCTGAATCTCACCGTGTCGTCAAGTGGTCGTCGCTCACTCTGAATCTCACCGTGTTGTCAAGTGGTCGTCGCTCACTCTGAATCTACCGTGTTGTCAAGTGGTCGTCGCTCACTCTGAATCTCACCGTGTCGTCAACCGGTTGTCGCTCGCTCTGAATCTTGCCACGTTGTGAACCGGTCGTTGCTCGCTTCGAATGTCACGGTGTCATCAACTGGTCGTCGCTCGCTTCGAATCTTGCCGTGTCACCAAGTGGTCGTCGCTCTGAATGTCACCGTGTCGGCAAGTGGTCGTCGCTCACTCTGAATCTCACCGTGTCGTCAAGTGGTCGTCGCTCACTCTGAATCTCACCGTGTCGTCAAGTGGTCGTCGCTCACTCTGAATCTCACCGTGTCGTCAACTGGTCGTCGCTCACTCTGAATCTCACCGTGTCGTCAAGTGGTCGTCGCTCACTCTGAATCTCATCGTGTCGGCAAATGGTCGTTGCTCGCTCTGAATCTTGCTGTGTCGTCAACTGGTCGTCGCTCAATTCGAATCTTGCCGTGTCACCAAGTGGTCGTCGCTCTGAATGTCGCCGTGTCGGCAAGTGGTCGTCGCTCACTCTGAATCTCGCCGTGTCGGCAAGTGGTCGTCGCTCACTCTGAATCTCGCCGTGTCGTCAGCCGGTCGTCGCTCGCTCTGAATGTCGCCGTGTCGTCAACCGGTCGTTGCTCGCTCTGAATCTCGCAGTGTCGTCAAGTGGCTGTCGCTCGCTCTGAATGTCACCGTGTCGTCATTGCTCGCTCTGAATCTCACCGTGTCGTCAACTGGTCGTCGCTCGCTCTGAATCTCACCGTGTCGGCAAGTAGTCATTGCTCGCTCTGAATCTTGCTGTGTCATCAACTGGTCGTCGCTCAATTCGAATCTTGCCGTGTCACCAAGTGGTCGTCGCTCTGAATCTCACCGTGTCGTCAAGTGGTCGTCGCTCACTCTGAATCTCACCGTGTCGTCAAGTGGTCGTTGCTCGCTCTGAATCTCGCAGTGTCATCAAGTGGCTGTCGCTCGCTCTGAATGTCGCCGTGTCGTCATTGCTCGCTCTGAATCTCACCGTGTCGTCAACTGGTCGTCGCTCGCTCTGAATCTCACCGTGTCGGCACGTAGTCATTGCTCGCTCTGAATCTTGCTGTGTCATCAACTGGTCGTCGCTCAATTCGAATCTTGCCGTGTTGTCAAGTGGTCGTCGCTCACTCTGAATCTCACCGTGTCGTCAACCGGTTGTCGCTCGCTCTGAATCTTGCCACGTTGTGAACCGGTCGTTGCTCGCTTCGAATGTCACAGTGTCATCAACTGGTTGTCGCTCGCTTCGAATGTTGCCGTGTCGTCATTGCTCGCTCTGAATCTACCGTGTCATCAACCGGCCATGGCTCGCTCTGAATCTCGCAGTGTCATCAAGTGGTCGTCGCTCACTCTGAATCTCACCGTGTCGTCAACTGGTCGTCACTCTGAATCTCACCGTGTCGTCAAGTGGTCGTCGCTCACTCTGAATCTCACCGTGTCGTCAAGTGGTCGTCGCTCACTCTGAATCTCACCGTGTCGTCAAGTGGTCATCACTCACTCTGAATCTCACCGTGTCGTCAAGTGGTCGTCACTCACTCTGAATCCACCGTGTCGTCAAGTGGTCGTCACTCACTGAATCTCACCGTGTCGTCAAGTGGTCGTCACTCACTCTGAATCTCACCGTGTCGTCAAGTGGTCGTGGCTCGCTCTGAATCTCACCGTGTCGTCAAGTGGTCGTTGCTCGCTCTGAATCTCGCAGTGTCATCAAGTGGCTGTCGCTCGCTCTGAATGTCGCCGTGTCGTCATTGCTCGCTCTGAATCTCACCGTGTCGTCAACTGGTCGTCGCTCGTCTGAATCTCACCGTGTCGGCAAGTAGTCATTGCTCGCTCTGAATCTTGCTGTGTCATCAACTGGTCGTCGCTCAATTCGAATCTTGCCGTGTCGTCAAGTGGTCATCACTCACTCTGAATCTCACCGTGTCGTCAAGTGGTCGTCGCTCACTCTGAATCTCACCGTGTCGTCGCTCACTCTGAATCTCACCGTGTCGTCACTCACTCTGAATCTCACCGTGTCGGCAAGTAGTCATTGCTCGCTCTGAATCTTGCCGTGTCATCAACTGGTCGTCGCTCAATTCGAATCTTGCCGTGTCACCAAGTGGTCGTCGCTCTGAATGTCACCGTGTCGTCAAGTGGTCGTCGCTCACTCTGACTCTCACCGTGTCGTCAAGTGGTCGTCGCTCACTCTGAATCTCACCGTGTGTCAAGTGGTCGTCGCTCACTCTGAATCTCACCGTGTCGTCAACCGGTTGTCGCTCGCTCTGAATCTTGCCACGTTGTGAACCGGTCGTTGCTCGCTTCGAATGTCACGGTGTCATCAACTGGTCGTCGCTCGCTTCGAATGTTGCCGTGTCATCATTGCTCGCTCTGAATCTCACCGTGTCATCAACCGGCCATGGCTCGCTCTGAATCTCGCAGTGTCATCAAGTGGCTGTCGCTCGCTCTGAATGCCATGTCGTCATTACTCGCTCTGAATGTCGCCATGTCGTCATTACTCGCTCTGAATGTCGCCGTGTCGTCATTGCTCGCTCTGAATCTCACCGTGTCGTCAACTGGTCGTCGCTCGCTCTGAATGTCGCCGTGTCGTCATCGCTCACTCTGAATCTCATCGTGTCGGCAAATGGTCGTTGCTCGCTCTGAATCTTGCTGTGTCGTCAACTGGTCGTCGCTCAATTCGAATCTTGCCGTGTCACCAAGTGGTCGTCGCTCTGAATGTCGCCGTGTCGGCAAGTGGTCGTCGCTCTCTGAATCTCGCTGTGTCGTCAAGTGGTCGTCGCTCACTCTGAATCTCGCCGTGTCGTCAAGTGGTCGTCGCTCGCTCTGAATCTCACCGTGTCGTCAAGTGGTCATTGCTCGCTCTGAATCTCGCCGTGTCGTCAGCCGGTCGTCGCTCGCTCTGAATGTCGCCGTGTCGTCAACCGGTCGTTGCTCGCTCTGAATCTCGCCATGTTGTCAACCGGTCATCGCTCGCTCTGAATCTTGCCGCGTTGTGAACTGGTCGTTGCTCGCTTCGAATGTTGCCGTCGTCATTGCTCGCTCTGAATCTCACCGTGTCATCAACCGGCCGTGGCTCACTCTGAATCTCGCAGTGTCATCAAGTGGCTGTCGCTCGCTCTGAATGTCGCCGTGTCGTCATTGCTCGCTCTGAATGTCGCCGTGTCGTCAACTGGTCGTCGCTTGCTCTGAATGTCGCCGTGTCATCATTGCTCGCTCTGGATCTCACCGTGTCGTCAACTGGTCGTCGCTCGCTCTGAATCTCACCGTGTCGGCAAGTAGTCATTGCTCGCTCTGAATCTTGCTGTGTCATCAACTGGTCGTCGCTCAATTCGAATCTTGCCGTGTCACCAAGTGGTCGTCGCTCTGAATGTCACCGTGTCGTCAAGTGGTCGTCGCTCACTCTGAATCTCACCGTGTTGTCAAGTGGTCGTCGCTCACTCTGAATCTCACCGTGTCGTCAACCGGTTGTCGCTCGCTCTGAATCTTGCCACGTTGTGAACCGGTCGTTGCTCGCTTCGAATGTCACGGTGTCATCAACTGGTCGTCGCTCGCTTTGAATGTTGCCGTGTCGTCATTGCTCGCTCTGAATCTCACCGTGTCGTCAACTGGTTGTCGCTCGCTCTGAATGTCGCCGTGTCGTCATTGCTCGCTCTGAATCTCACCGTGTCGTCAACTGGTCGTTGCTCGCTCTGAATCTTGCTGTCTCCACACTGGGGAAAAAGACTTTGTCAGATGATGATGGTCAGCCACTCAAAGAAAAACTGAGCATCACCTTTTGACTCAGTTTGTTTTTGCATCCATTAATTTTAAAATGTTTTACTATCAGAATAGATGAAAGCAGATTCTGTTGTGGGCTGAGATGAAAAATGAAATTGATCTTGGCTGCCGTTTGAACTGACTGAGGGTCTGCAGCCGTCTGATTGGCTCTGACAGACAAACACAGATAAATTATTATTAATTCAGTTTCTTGACTCCAACACGTTGCATCACATTTGCAGGTGTTTGATTTTCAGTCTACGTGGGACGATGGAAAAAGCTACAGTGGAATAATAGATCCAAATATCCACGGCTCCATGTTTGCGGTTCTAGAGTGAGAATCAAAGGTTAGTTTAGGATTTATAGATCTGACGTCAGAACACTTCAGGGGAAAACACTTGTCATAGTAATGGATGTCAACAAAGACATAATGTGTAAAACATCCTATAGTTTACAAAGAGACAAGCTGAACCTAATGTGATACTAACAGTTGACTTTGATTGAGTGGAAGCTAAATTTGTCATTGAGCCGTCCTAGCATGTTGCTTGTTATGGAAGAAATGCCAAAAACAGATTTGGTACAAATGCTGAATCTGTTTTTCTAATTGCTGGCTTCACTGTGAAATGAAAAATCAAATACATTTTATAGAAAATCAGTTCCAGTGTTCACTGTAGCGGCAAGTGCAACCAGAATAATCCAAAGCTCACAAGAGGTGAGACCGGTGTCCGTAATATATGCAACCATCCAATGTTCAACGCAAAGAAATGCATTTCTTTATAGAGACCACAGCAGCCGTGACAGGCTGATTTTATTTTTATTTTAAATGCATTAGACTCCGTTCAGACTGAGGTTTGTATTCCACCTTGAGCAGGATTGGGATGAATTGGCTTTAGCTGGATAGGGTTTTTTTCAGAATCTTAATGGTGCAAATTGGAATAACCTTTGGCTGACCTAGTAGAGCCTTGGTCTCAAGTACAAGCAAGTTGGTGTTCAGACCCCACCGTGGACCTCCCTCAAAGATATGTCGGTTGTTTCAGCTGGTTGTTTCAGTTTAATAAAGGAATAAAAGAATAGATAATGGTATCAATATAGATAAAATCTTTCAATTTCCATCTCTATGCAGGGTGAGACAGAAATGTCCCATAAGGTATGAACCCGAACACAGCACAAACACAAAGCAGCTGTTTTTATGAATTAAAACGCCAGCTTGTTTGTGGACACACAAACACACAGACCCATGCAACAACACAACACCACTATGGACAGGTATAATGTGAGCATATCAGGGCGGTCTTCCATTACCACTTTTTGATAAGACTGTCAGTGATTTTTGGGGAAAAAAATCGAATCTTGAAAATTTTATACATAACATTTTATTTGTCCAAATTAGACATGTGCAATTAAAAGTAAACAAGGTAAAATCAAATAAAAAAAAAAACAAACAATGACAAAAAGGCAACAACTTATTTAGTACATAGGTACATTATTGTCTCACATACTTCGTCCTTTGACAGTAAAAATTCATTATGCAAATCAGTCCCTAATTTGTACAAGCTCTCTGATTTGCACACCTTGTTGAACATCAACTTCATTTGACATGACCCTTACTCATATCTTGTATGTGAAAGTGGTCTAAACCATATAAATGACATAAGTATAGCAAATTTTAAACACATTAAAAGGAATTGTGACATTGGGATAAATCATGATTCAAAATGGGGAGTAATCTGGCTTAACTGGTGTAGATTGGGGGTAATCTCTTGTAAAAGTAGGTGAAAGCGGACAATAGGGTACAATCTGCAGTTACTGTTCTCGAAGCAGAAGCCTCCTTCTGATCCTCCTTCACATCATGAAACCCTTGAAAAGCATGTCGTGTTTTTTAACGCAACGCATTTATGGGAGGTTAACAAAAACTTTTTATTTTTTGGAAAAGTGTGGAGAAAAACATGGACGTAGTGTCCACTGCGCCTGCACTGGCGCATGAGCAAGAACAATCGCACAATAGATATTGTACGTAACTGGGTGGACACTGCAATAATCGGTTACAATCGTATGTAATATGATATACAGTAGTAAGTAAGAGTTAGAATTATGATTTTTGGCTACAGTTTTTGAGCCCTAAAAGGGTGCCGCACTCTCATTTGAACCCTGCGTGATATCACGCGATTTGATGACTTTGAGGAATCCGTTCCCCTTGTGCAATAACTTCATATGGAAAAATGGTGTACTGTTTGTTTTCGGCTGCAATCACCGAAGCAGTCGCAACAAGTGTTTTTTTTTTTTTTTTTTTTTGGTTCCTAGTGGAGAAGGGAAGACGAGGCAAATGTGGCAGGTCGTGTCGGTAAGTGTTAGCCTACACAGCTAACCAGAGTAGCTGCGTTCTCTCGCCTGCAAAACCGCCTTGATATGTCCACTTTCCCACCGCATCGTCACTTTTCTTTGCATTTTCACTTTGTTTGCATGTAATTTGCCCAAAAACGCAGAAAAATGCTTTGTTTTTTCCCCTGAAGTACAGGAATTACATCATATGCGTCATATTTTACCCCTTTAGCGCCCGCTCTCAAATGAGACTGCAGTGCCCAATAGGGCACCAATTTCCTCAGTTTTGAAATCCGGATGGAGATCAGGGCCAACTGGAAACCCCCCAATCCCATGAATCATCATCAGAGTGCCTCATTTGGCAGCCAGGAAATCAAAGTGTTAATTTAACCTTTATTTAACCATGCTGAGTTTGGAACCCTTTGATATTCACACCTGGAGGCTGTCGAGAGCCTCCACGGTCTGATTTGTTGGTCTCTGGGGATTAAAGGTCTTCTCACCTCAGTAATAAGGGCGGGACAAATGTTTCTGTTTCACCTGCTAGATTCAGATTTAACGGTCCACTCACAAAACCCGCTTCTCTAAGCTTGAGGCAGTTACTTATTAATTTTACCTTTTCAGTTTTATGGTTCAAAATGATTTGCAGTCAAGCAGCGTGCGATACTTTCAGCTCAAAAAATCTAAGTCTGGTTCTTTAATAAAAATTCAGAAAAAGATGACGGCTGCAAACACACAAAATTCCAGCGTGGTTCAGCCTGGGCACACGTATGCACTCTAATTATTGATGGTTATTGTGTTATTTGGGTAGTTGCCTTTAAATATCATTAAATCTATTTTTCATTGCTATGAAGAACATCTGGATTATTAAGTTTTGCTGCCATCATTCTGTCACCACTTGGCAACACACAAACACCTCCAGCCCTGCCGCCGCCACCAACCGCCGTAGCTTCATGTCTAAATAATGATCCACAAACATTCTGATCACTCTGTTTGATCTCTGCTTCGTCTCACTCAGTGTCTTGTCAGCTGCACTTCGGCTTGCTGCTGAGACGCCAGTGTCTGTTTTATCCGATGATCCCTCGCTGTGTTTGACTTCCATATTTTTCAACCCTCGTGGCGTTTGTGTGTGAAGATGAATTCCACCACAAGTACGTGACTTCTGTGCTTGTCGTCATGTTTAAACTAAACTCCAGAGTCGGAGAGCTGATTATCACTTCAGCGCGTCGGCTCACGTATGCTGCGCTCTGATGCTGGACCGAGTGACACCTTAAAAATGAACCGCTTTTCCCCGTGGAATGTATTCCACGTGGGTTTTCTTCACAAAGATGTTCTGTATCATCATGTTTCATGTCCTGTCTGTGAGATTATGTGAGGAATAAATTTGATCTGTGCACAATAACTCTGGGTTTTCAAACCAGCGTGACAGTGACACTGAACTTGTTAAACCTTACGTGCCTTCTCGTGCCCTGCAGTCCGCAGGATGCAGGTTTTCTACACATTCCCAGAGTGGTAACAAAGACTGCAGACTTCAGAGTCCACTTCACTCAAATCTTAAAAAAAATTTCTGCTCTCTGTAATTAATTTAATGGTTTATCTTATTTAATTATGCTGGTTTGGACGTCTTATTTTCACGTGCTGTTCACATTAAGTGTTCTTACTGATGCAAAATTAAAACAATTTTCCTAAATTGAAAGTGTTATGGAAATTCCTACTATCTCCTCATCCTTTTTTTTCCATCCTCCTCCTTTGCCGTCGTCTTTTTATTTCTTTTTCTTTTATTTCGTTTGTCCTCCTTTTTCTCCTCCTCCTCCTCCAAGTTCAAACACAGTAGATGAGAACAGAGAGATGGATTATTATTATTTTTCCTGTTGTGTGATGATTTTTTGTGTTGTCATAGTAACGTCTGTCTGAAAACCGCTGTAACCCTACAGTGACTGCGCCCGTCTAGGGTGTACCTATCCTCAGGCCCTGTGACTGCTGGGATAGATTTCAGCCTGCTGTGATCACTGATGGGAGGTAAGCAGGAATAGAAAGGACTGAATGAATGAAAACTTCTGACTGACAAAAACCAACTGGGGTCAGGACAGTGCAGATCTATAAAGGAGTGAACAGATTTCTGAAGTCTTTGGGACAGATGTTATGCTTAAAGACTGAATGGATGGATGATGCAGGTTTTCTTCTTCATCCTGTCTATACCATGTTCTCAGATTTGAATTTGATCAATATGGCCAGTAATACGGCAGAATTCTTTTTGTTTCATCTTTATTTTTCCACATCGGGGATGTCTTCCCTTCCACCATACTGGAATATTGCCGCAGGCGGATTCACTACTTTCAACTGCAGCAGGAGAAGATCTAAAACTAAATCCTTCAGTTAAAGCGAGGATTGCAGTTTTCTCTCACATTTATTTGCTTGCCTGTTGTTTGTTTATTTTATTTTATCAGCGTGCTAAATTAGACTTCCTGTGAGTTCACTGTCAAAATGAACCATGATGACACTTTATGGCTAAGAGGGAACAAAACTCATACCAATCCAAGATCAGGGGACAAAAGACGATCCACATCTTGTTTATTCACAAGGAAGTGATGATGAGTGATGGAATGTGTTAAAAACCCAAAGTGCAAACAAGGAGCCAAAAGAACCAAACATTTAAGGGAACTCATCCCAAACAACTCTGTTTTTAACACCGGAGACACCGTTCATAAGTAGTTTTCATATTTCTAGTTGCTTTCTTATCTTTTCACTTTCCAATCTCTTTTTAGTGTTTTGCTAATGGGAGGTTCCTCTCTGTGTTGCTCGTCTCTCATTGGCTGTTCTCAGTATGTTCGTGTGTAAAGTTAGTTTGTGTGATGATATGTGGTTGTTTACGACATTCGGCTCCCGTTGGTTGGAGGCAGTAACTTGTTTTGACTTATAGTGTTGCTTTGTGACTTGCTCACACACACACACGCACATGCACACGCACACGCACACGCACACGCACACACACACACACACACACACACACACACATGCGTGCATCTGCACACTCTTCCATTGTTCCTCTCTATCCTGATTGGACTAAAAATGATCGCAGCAGTGTTGAGGATTTAATTAGTTCTTGCTGGCTTGTCTCTGCTCGTTCCTTTGATCAATTAGATTATTCTCCAAAAATACACACAGACACACACACACATAGACATAAATGCATTCCACAAGCCCTTAACCCTAACCTTACCCATCATAGAAACAACACCTCACCCAAACCCAAAACCAAGTCTTAATCCTCAAACAGCCCTTTGACGTTGTGAGACCAGCCATAATGTCCTCACAATGATGGTTTTAAAAGCAAAACTGGCCACACAACTATACACGTACACACACATGTATACATGAGCGTGCGCACACACACACACACGTGCATACGCGTGCATACGCTTGCAAACACACACACACACACACTGCTGCTCATCTGCGTTTGTGAGGTCTTCCGCTGACATACCGCTGAGCCGCGATGGTTTAATTTTGAACTGTTTTTGAGAAATCTACCAATGTGCTGCTCTTATTTCTGGTGAGTTAAAATATAAAATTAAATTTGATACTTTCTAATGTGGTTAATGTTACATAAAGATACGTATAGAATATTTGAATGTTAATTCATGAGTAAGATCATCTGCTTGTCTACTGTTGAGGTACAGTGAAGGACTTTAAAATGTAAGACGCTTTCAACATGTGACATCATCGGGTGGGTGGTGAATGTTCCTCTTCTGTGGGTAAAGATTATCTTGAATTGAGATTGCGGAATCAAATGATGTTGCTTTTGGCTCCCTTTAGGCCTGAGAAGGTACATACTGGCTGGTGTCCGTATCTTCTCATTTGTCATTTTGTTGAGAAATGGTTTTGATTTTTTAAAACATTATGAATGCCTGCAGGCTGCTTAGGTTTTAAAGATACATAACTGGGTCAAGAACGAATGTTTGGTTCCACAGTCATTGATTTGTCACAAAAAAAAGCCAAGAATGGACTCCCTTGAACAGCTTGGTGCGTGCCACAGTTTTGACCTTTCATGACCTTTGGTCCTTGATCATGGTGGATAATGGCGGATGCGTAGCTATAATCCTGTGAAAGGCAAATTGTAATTCATGAAATGCTGAGGTAAAATTTGAATTCTCAAAAGCGTCTGACAATTTTCAGAGCTTTGAGAAACAGACTAGAAGTCAGAAATTGAACACAGAATGATTTTAAAGACTCAGTCAGCTCGAAGCAAACAGTTTCATGGTAAAAGTGACTTTTTAATAAGCGTATTGGAGGTGTGAGGCATCTGTAGCCTCTCAAATGAAGTCGGCGTGCGCATGAAGTGGCGAGTCAGACGTCAGCTGTTCATTTGTCTGCTGCACTCAGTCTTACTTTTACTGCTGTAAATTAAAATGTAGACACATTTTCTGGAGTATTTCGTGTTTTGGACTCACATTTTCTCAACCAGCCAGTTCATCTGCATTATTTTTAAATATTTGTGCTGACAAATTGGTATTGTAAAGTAAAATTAAATTCCAGTCACCAATCTCAATTTAGTTTGGAATTTAAAGTTCATATCTGTCTGTCAGTCTGTCTGTTTGGTGTTGAAGTTGCCTGAAGCAGCAATCTGACTCCTGGAAACAGCCAGGGTTTGAATTACAAATCAGCTTGTTTAGCATGAATTAAACAGACTCGCCCAGCAGCAAGACACCTGTGGGCGGAGCCAAGTGAGGAGACCCTGTCAGGGTCTAATGGTTTATCTGGTCGGTTGCAAGGTTTTTGGTTTGTTTTTATTCTCATTTTGCTTTTCTGTGTATTCGGTTCTTGTAGGACTTTTTTTTTTTGCTGGGGTCTGTCTGTGGTTCTCTCTCTCTCTCTCTCTCTCTCTCTCTCTCTCTCTCTCTCTCTGTCTGTCTGTCTGTCTGTCTGGCCACGCCCCGCTTCTGGTTCTTACCATGCACACCTGTCCGTAATCTGTTGCCACCTGTGGCTTTATTAGCTCACGGGTTGTGTTGTTTCTTTGCCAGTTTGTTGCGCCTTGTGCCTTCATACCAGCTCTCGTTCTCGTGTTTTCTCGATCTGCTGGCTTCAGTATGTTCTCGACCTCCTGGCTATTTTTTCCGACCACGTCTTGCTGCCTGATGATCTTTGTAAAGCTGCTATGCCTTTTGGACTGCCTCCCCGTGTACCGACCATTGCTTGCCTTTTCATTCAAGTCTTTTTGCAAACAGAGCTGTGACAGTGAGCCTTGCATTTGTCTCCAACCAAACCCCCTGTCAGACCCAAGTGAAGAACAACCGCGGAGTTTCTGCTCACAGCTGTATTATTATATTATTATTATTACTACAACAAAATGGTGAAACACTGAGGATGTACAGGGACGAGAAAAGCATGAAAAATACATGAAACACAAATACACAATTTAATAGTCTGATTTGGAGGTTAATCCCCAATCCAAGTAGCAGTGAACCATCAAATGCTGAATTTGAGATTTTATGTTTGCGTTGTTTTTTTGTTTTTTTTTTAATCAAATTAACTAATTACATTCTGCGTGTTGTCCAATTCAACTGCACAGAAAATGGATCAGAATGATCCACAGACTGGTGCTTTGGTGCTTTCTTAGACTGTGGGGTTGAATCTGGATGATGGAGGAAAATCTGAACGTGTTTCGGTGGGTTGGCCGCCATCATTTGGAAACCAGTTTGACAGGAAACCTCTCGCTGGCGGGGAAATTGAGTAGAATTTTGTCAGTACATACGGTCTACGTGTCCCTTTTAGACGAGCAAATAAACGCATACACAGACGTATTGCACTGAGGGCACGTCTGGCACCAAAGGCCAGATTTTTGGGCGAATTTTATTATTATTTGCATGGAGCTGCATTGATAGTTGTGAATTGAGTGCAAGCCCTTGTGACAGTGGTGTAAGTGTGCGTATGCCATATTGCCACTCACTGCACAAACTGCAGATTACCTTTTACTTCCTGGCTTGATGAAAGCTGCATGCTGTCACCGGGCACCGTGGCTGACGTGTGAATAACTGCATCGTGTGTGAATGTGAGAAGTATAGGCATTCACCGACATAACTCTCATTCGTCTGACTGTGTGTGTGTGTGTGTGTGTGTGTGTGTGTGTGAGCGTCCAGTCCAGTGCGTTTGTGAGACGTGAAGTGTTTATGAGATCTGCTTCATTTGATCCCTAAGTGTGTGTGAGAGATGGACAGATGGACCAATATTCAACCAATCAGATGTAGTGGAAGGACTGCAGTTATAAATTTGTCCGCACATGTCGGCTCTGCAGCTATCAGGCCGCGAGAACCAGCTGGACAGCATCGGCTCCAATCACACGCTGGCCATATTTAATTTAGTTTATGGTCAGGCTGGGAAGCACTAAAACACGTCTGAAAGATGGCAAGGCAGACGGAACAGACCATCTCTTCATATGAAATGACCATCCGAATCGGCTCCAAAAACAAGCAGATTACTGGTGAGATCATACTCCAAAGTAGCTCCTTCTGCTGAAGTAAACTGTTTAAATAATTAAAGCTTCTAAATAAAACAGTGGTTTTACTGGAAAAAGAAGACAAACATACTGAAACACCAACAAAACAAAAATGGAAGATAATTTCCTGACAAGTTCCATATTTTAATTATTGATGATGTCGCCATGGACAAAGTCACCTGAAATAATTGTTAATCTTCCCCCTGGTGGATAATCCAGTGAAACACTCCTCCCTAAATAGCCCTAGAGTGTCCGGTCTCTACACATGAATTTGCATTTAGGCTTCATCAAATTGTTGGATTCAACATGATCTCGGATTTCTCTGTTTTTTAAAACAGATTGTCAGAGCACCTACATGGGAGCAGGTTTATCTATAACAGCCAAGTGGCCACTGTGTGTGTGTGTGTGTGTGTATGCTTTGATCATGGAGAAACTGGGGAGAGCTGACATTTGCCATTTAGTATGCTTATGTATTTGGGTCAAGGATAAATGGAACGTTGATAGGACTAATATTTTGCAGAAATTAGCGATATTGGCTAACAACAGTGAACAGGATGTTATGCTGCAATGCACAATGGGAGTTTGTGGTTTTATCATTGTTGTAAAGTGTTATTGATTTATTGTGTTTTTGTAGTTCAACTGGTTTAGTCAGTTAAGTGTCATGTTGCGATTACATGACTGAGAAGTATAGTGCATTTGATGTCTTCCACCGCTGTCTCTGCTTGTGGGTATGTTTAAAAAAAAAGCACCTGCTGGCAGCAAATGCAGAAAAGACAAAAAGCTGTCTGTGCGTGTGTGTGTAACTTCGATCACAGACACTGGGGAGAGCTGGCATTTGCCATTTACTATGCTTATGTTATTTTGGGTCAAGGATGAACGCCGTCTAAATGGAACATTGAATTGACTAATATTTTGGAGAAACTACAGATACGTATTATCTAACACTGAACAATGGACATTGATAATTGCATTCTGGACTCACACACAATTCCAGCAGGGAGCAGTATCTATATATTAAAAGTGTGTGTGCATGCCTGTGTGATTTTTAGTAAGTTCAATGTAATATAATGGTAAATACATTAAAAATCCATGGATGCACACAAAAGTGAAAACACATTGTGGTCCATTTAAAAATAAAATGACAAATAGAAGTATAATAAATAATAATATTTCTAATAATAGTGTGTATATGATAAGAACCTAAACAATTTCGGAATACATTAAGACAGTAAATTAACATAAAAAAAATTACGGCACTAACAGGAAATAAAAGGGTTGAGTTCTTCTCCTTTAAAAACTGTTGAGGTCTAAGGTTCTAAAACATTCTGGACTCACACGCCATTCCAACTCATTATAGAAACTTTGCATAATTTATTTTTATAAACACTACCCAATCTAGAGCCGTGGATCCCACGGGCAGCACGCTTGTTCAGTATAACGTGGACAGATGATGCACGTTCACAGCATCCTTTCAGGACATCCGCCCAACCATTGGCTGTTTTGTTCTTGTGGGAGGCACCGGTTGCAGGCACTGATAAGACCATTCCAGTCTGAGAAAATATTACACAATCAAGATCCTTTAGAAGGATAGAGTGGTGGCCAAGCGGTTAAGTGGTTGCTTGTCCCGTTCAAGACCACCCCACGCGTTCTCCATGTAATGCAGAGTTGATTCAGGAAGGACATTTGATAGAAATGTTAGGTCAAATCAACATGCAGCTGTATATCTGGTCTGCTGTGGTGACACCCGACTGAAGCAAGGGAGAGGCAACATGACTTAAGGTACCCTGACACCTGCACGACCTTGATCTGCGCACTTGCATGCACATCGTCGTAACGATCCACCCGCTGTGTTCCCAGCTGGATGCCGTGCTTTGTTCCACTGGCTGCCATGCACTGTGTGGACGCTGTGTCTGTAAAATTATTATTTTGTAGCAGGTTAATCATTTCCTGAATCACAGAGGAGCGCTCCAGCTGGAGCTTTTCTCTCTCACGTGCACGCTGTACGAGGTGGAGGACACTTTTGGAACCATCTGAAAGGTAACTATTTGTCATGTTTATCCTGTAATGACTTGGTAAAACAGTTGCATGTTCTTTGTTTCTTGTGTGCAGCTGTAAAAGTATGTTTGTGATGGATTTAACATCTCGTTATCGCTCAGACGAACTGCACTCTACTGTGGTGCTCTGATGCAACCACTCGCACTGTTCACTTCTTCTTTACTCGACTTGACGAGCTGCATGTTGTGTTGGCGAGTAGATCGTGCAATGTTCACGACCACTTCACATTTGTTTCACGGCATTTATGCGTGAAAGATTTTTTTGAACATTCCAAAATTCCCTTTGCGCAATTGCACGCGCCGGCGCCCCTCTCTGTTCAGTCTGCACCCGTTAACGATGAGTTTGCTCTCCTGCAGGACACAGTGCGTGCATCAAAGTCTTGCAAGTGTGCTTTTACTTTTACATCAATATCTTGTAGCTTAGTCTGACTTTGAGAGGTACTGCTTCATGTGTGTGATGTTTGTGTGTGTGTGATGTTTGTGGACACGCACAGCTGACCACAGCACGTCTGACAGTCATCAGTGACTTTAGCCTTTAGTCTCATTACAGCAGATGGATGGATGTGGAGCTCCAGCAGCAGACCGACTGATAAATGCACATGTTGTGAAGATGAGTGAGTGAGCGGGAGAGAAAGTGGAGCTGGGACTCAGATTGGAAGCAGGAATGATTAAATGAAAACTTGGAGTACATGCTGGAGAAAAGCAGATGTTGGCTGTGATTCTTTCTTTCTTTGGTTTTCGGCTGCTTCTTCATGATGTCACTGCTTCTTGCCTGTTCCACCGATGCAGTAACCGCTTCCTGAACACAGTTTGTTGGAACCCATCAGCCCTCGAAAGCAGCAGGTCAGTCATCGTGTTCATTGTCCATCCGTCCATCCTTCTGTCCATCTGTCCTGCATATTATGCAGATATGTTCCAGAAAACATCTTCTGATTGATCGGCTCTGGATATATTTAAGCCAAACTACGAAAGCATATTGATTTTAATCCCCTTCCACCTGTCTCATTTTGGCTTGTCAGTATTTCACAAAAAAAGTGAAATTTCTCATCAATGAGATATACAGGTTAAGGTTGATAGGTCAAAGGTCAAGGTCACTGGAAGTTAATTATTATTTTTATTTAGAGAAACAAAATTGTTTGCCTGCCCTAGTGAGCGCCTTGACAAAACTTTTATGTATGTGGAATGCACATTTAGTGTTCTCAGGGTCAAAGGTCATAGCCACTGAAAACATTTATTTTTAAATGTAAAAACATTTATAAATTGCCAGTATTTACTGTGCTCTGTTTTCTGTGTAATGATTTTTCAAGTCTTGAAAACTAAACAAGAATCTAGTTGCTTTGGCCTCAAATTCTTGATCCATTTTTATTTCCATCACTTTTCCATAAGCTGAAGGTTTTAATTTAAATTTTGCATTTTTATGTATTTGTGGCGACAACGTGGTTCAAAGCATTACTCTATTTTACAGCTGTAAGCATGTGGGTGAAGCAGAAATTTGTCCTTTATCCCACCGTCCCCCCCCTTTTTATTTTTCTTAATTTCATGAAGCCTTTCAAAATGTTTTCCATAAATTTACTCCATACAGCGAAAAGACGTTTGGTACTGACTGCAAAGTGTCTGTTCTTGAGTTTTGGTATTTGAATACTATCACTTTAAGATAAAAAGAGTTCAACAAAAATCAGTCCAAGCACTCATGAAACATAAATGAAGCCCCAGTGGGGAATGCTGAACATTAATTAATTACGTAATATTTGGCATTGAACATCTTAATGCAATGGAGATGGAAGTTCTCTTCTAGAGGGGTTTTATTTATTCTTTAATCCAGTTCAATTTGATGTCAGTGCTTTGAGAAATGAAGGTATTAGCAGATGGGCCAAATGAAAAAAATTGTGCTGTTATGGTGATTATTATAACGACCGGCCATCACAGGAAAACTGCATAAATTATGCAAAAGACTAAAAGTGGGCTGTTAACCTGTAGCTGCTGCAGCGGGTTTGAGATTCACTGCTGATAAAAGCAAAACGCACAAAATCTGCAGTTAACACCAATAAAATAGGAACGCTGTCAGCCACGGGCAATTTCGCATCATTGATTCTGGGTTTTGTTTTTGAATGAAATCGAAATTGTAAAACTGATCATGTAAAAAAAAAAATAATGATGCCAAAGCAGCTGAAACGATGGCTACAAGACTGGATGACTATGCTTCATGTATGTAGATTCTTCTCCAGGTCAAACCAAATCTGCTTTCAATGACCCCGTTCAGACTTGCGTTGGCAATCGGGTTTGAGTGGGATTCAGGCTGAATCCGGTATCGCAGACCGAACGGTCCGTCCCTAAAAATCAGTCCGCCTTTTACATCTGCGCATGCGTCATTTCGGACCACAGCAGCATGTCTGAGACGGAGTGTCTTCACTCAAAGCAATTAAATGGTATAATGGGATTATAACCATCAGATGATAAAGGTAAAACCTCTTAAATCATTCTAAAGTCAGTTTTAAGCAGAAAAAGGCTGTTTTAAGCAGAAACGAGGCAAAATTCTCTGACACTTTGAAATGTCTGATGCACAGTGAATGCATCAGCAGCAGTTCATTTAGTCGCGGCGCTCTGAACGCTTCTGCCCGCCTTTTATGATGAAATAATTCTGAATTTATGTGGAAATGATTGTTGTACACAAGCTTCAGATATCTGTCGCTGAGATAGATGATGACTGGAGTGCAGTTTGAAGCAAAACGAGGTGTTAATCCGTGAACCACGACATCAGGGGGGACTGATTTTTCGGGGAACCGTTTGGTCGGCGACATTGGCTCAAGCCGGATAGGGTGTTTTTCTGAATCTGAACAGCACAGATCGGTTTAAACAAACCCTAGAGTCCCCAAATTTGGGGACTTGCCCTGTTTTGGAACATTTGAACACTCATAACTGACCAATGCTGACACCAACATACACTTATTATACATCAAAATGCAAAGCAAAGTTTACTCTACAAAAGTATCCACTTCAATCACATATCAACTAACCACAGCTGAAACGCCAAGCAAATAAAGACATAACTCAGAATTCATTTTTTGGGAAAAAAACCTAATTTACTCCTACCAAGTATTATTACTTTCAATTTTTTTTGGATCCACAACATCCCCTAGGACCTGTCTTTTAGCTGATCCTAACTTTTGCATTTTTGACCTTGTACAAGCTGAGAAATAAATCATAATGTATGGGTATGAGTATGTGATTTTGGTGATATAGGCTTTAAGGGGTTAAATCGGATTGTTTGCTGTTCAGCCGGATTTGAGCGGGATTCGCTGTGGTCTGAATGCAAATGTGGCTGGAATCATGACGTCAAGCTTCTGAACTACAATCATGCGATGAGTGTTCTCTCCACTGTGACAGCCCCCCCCCGGACAAACACCTATGCTAAGTGTTGCCACAGTTTGAAAAGTTACTTTCTTGAAGCATCCCCCTTTTTTCTGCATTTCTACCAACAAATAAAATTCGAACCTCGCTGGACAACATGTTCTCACTCTCAGCTCATCACATTTTGATCCAAAAGCCTCATTTGCTGGAAAGTCAGGGTGACCAAACCCATCACATCGTGACATGACGGGACACCGACCAAACATTACAACGTGATGAGGTAGGACAGACAATGTGTAGCTTTGAAAAGTCAGTTGAATGCTGTGGTGATTGATTTGTTGATTAATTATAGAAAGGTGCCACCAGTCTCTGGTTCCAGACTCCAGAATGTGAGTATTTTCTGATGTGGATTTTCACTGTGATTTCATCACTGGGCAGTTTTCCTGCAATGTGCAAGCCAACAGACGAATCACATTCTTGGATACCTTTTCTAGTTGTGTTTTTTTTTGGTATCAAAATATCCTCGACACAGAAAATGATTTCTCTTCGGCATCAGTTAAAATATTTTACATCCTCTTCAATTTATCTCTGTAGTTTAGGAAAATGTTTCTTCGGACAAATCGAAACCACTGAAATCTAAATTCTGCTATGTGGTTTGTTGATATATTTTGGCTGTTACCATGGCAACATTCCAGTTTTTGACATTGTTCTTTCTATGATGGCCTGTAAGAAAGGAAGAAACAAATAAGAAATAATGATTGTAAAATTCCTGATATTATTATTGCAGGCGATGAGAGTGTGAATGAGATTGTCTGTTTTAATGTGTTGGCCCTGCGATAATAGACAGCCAGTGATTGCTGAGGATCCAGGGACATGCATTTTCCTAAATACCGCCTCTTTCATCATTGTTTTAATATAGAAGTTTTTATTTTAAACACTGGAAATCACAGCTGTGCACTGCAGTAACAAATTCTGCATGCAAAAGCATCCATCACTCAGCCTTTTGTTCATGCAAGACCTGGAGTGTATTTTGTCACACTTTTATTCAACCCCTTTTATTCAACCCCCTTACCCCCTCTCCACCACCATTTCTCTAGATCCCACACTGCGGTGGGGGCGTGTTTAAAAACGACACCTGCTTTGATGGGGACAGGTGATGAATGTCATGTTTGACTCGTCACGGCCTCGCCATCGATTAGCGCTGACGGCTGTTTGTTGTGGCATTTTCGGTTTCACTTTGGATTAATGTGAAGGAGGAAGTTGCACTTAAAGGGTCTGCAGAAATGAATCTGGCACAGAGTGGAGTCTGTCGGGGGTGATGTCTTCACCTTGGGTGGAGCTACATTATCCGGATGAGAAAGCCGGAGCGGTCCACATGAGTAATTAGAGCGGCACATCCATCCAGAGCTGTCCTCCTTCCAGCTTCTCCTGGTGTCATTCACAAATTGGCAAGGCTGCTGGCAGGAGTGTTTCTTAAAAAAAAAAAGAAAAAGAAAGAAAATTGGTGCTGTAAGAGAAAGAAGTCAACACATTGATGTGGATTTATAGAACACATAGAACATTTTATCTTCTGTCAACAAGTCAGTATTTCTTCTGTTAGTTGTCGCTTGCTGAAGGAACGTGCACGTGCATGCTCTTCAATCTGACAAGGCAGAACGAGTGTGCTGCTACTATTAGTCAAAAGGTTAAAATGTGGCTGGGGCTGTGACCAGAGGATTCTTGCGTCAAATCCCCAATTAGACCGGAAAATCACTGACATCCCTTGCAAGTTTCTTAATCCCCAAGTTGCTCCTGGTGTTCAGTCGAGCACCTTGCATGGCAACATGGTGACATCAGTGAATGTGAGGCTTCACTGTAAAGTACTTTAACCATGAACGTTCTGTATAAATGCGGTTCATTCACCACGTTATTAAGCTGGTGAGAATAAAGAGACAAAGGAGGTAAAACAGGCAGTAATTAAAAAGACCTTTGCTGAGAATAAAAGGTAAAGAGCACGGCAGAGTAGGAGTGGCATAATAAAGGATTTGAGTTTTGTATGAAAAATAAACCTAATGATGTCTTTATACAAAAATCAGATCGCAGTCATTTCATGTTTAAAATGCAGCAGCATGAACTGTTGCAGAAATTGAGAATACTCTACAAAAGAATTTTACATTTATTCCAGCCTTTTTCATGAACTATCACCAAGTAGAGAGTTTTAGAGCTAAATGGAGAGTTCGCCAGGGAATTTATGCACAAGCAACAGCGCCTCAGCCGCCCCCAGGAACATGTGATTGTCGACAAGATTTCATAGATCGCACAAAAAAAGTCCTGCCGGAAGAAAACCCCAAAATGTGCCAGTATTCCCGTTTAAACTTCTATTTAAAAAAGGATAAATGCAAATTATATTACGAGATGCAAGCATGGATGTAAACTGTAGGTTTGTTGTTTCTCACCTGTATCGACCGGACCCCAAAACAGAGTTTTCCAGAGTACTGAAAGAAGCTTGCGCAGGCTCCCTGACTGATTCTGTTATGCTGATGTTTTCCGTGCTGGTCGCTGGGAATAAGGACTGAAGCTGGGCTGAGTCCACCAACCACAACTTTGTATTGATCAACCGTTGATGAGATGATTGACAGATGCCACCATCAGTGTGAGAGCTGTTTCTGCACCCACATTCTGCACTTCTCCAGCCGCGAGAAGCTGTAGGCATCCAAACTTTATTTCTTCAGGGTTTCTTCTGTGTAGGTGATGGAGTGTTGATAAAGATTGCTGCATGTCTGGCTTCCACTCAAATCAATAACTGGTGAACTTCTTGATAGATATATTGTAGGATCCATGTGTATTCTCTGTATTTTCTCTAAATGCCTCTGCTGGAGTTCAGGATACGAGCACTTTTGCTGCATGGACAAATTAGCTTGGCCGCGCACACCCGACGATCCAGCATCAGACATGCTGTGATGTACATGGAGCTTGCCGCCAATATGGTTGTGCACACAAACTGTGTTCCGTGTGACATCAGTGCACATGTCTATACTCTTCAACTCTACAAACAGGTTTTTTTTTGTGTGGTGTGTGGTCGGTGTGAAAACTGTGAAATCTGACAAGAATAATCCAAAAGGAGAAATTTATATGAAAGTGAGAATTCAACTGCCTCAAAGATTGAATGGCTCTTCTGTGACTTGTTGTTTCCTATTAAATGAAATGACAGTGGTGTATTTTCATAGAAGCACAGTAAAACCTAATTTCTAGGTTTCATGTACACCACTGACATACTAAGTACTCTCCTCTTCCTTTGTTTGCTAATTTAATATTATTTTTTATGCTGTTTAGATTGTGTATTTAGTTGTCACTATGTACACTATTACATTGCACTTACTTTGTAATTAATTTTGATGTTAGATTTTGATTTAATACACACATTCAGACACTTAAATGATGTTTTTGACCTTTCCAAAGGCAAAGATATGTAAAAATATGTGACATGGCAGCCATTTTAGACGCCATCTTGGATTTTTTTTTTTTTTAAACCACAATGAGGATTTTTTTTGAGGACTTTTAGTATGTGATTCTACATATTCCTCTGAAACTATCCTGAAAATTTCAGGTTGTTCTGCACAATTTCCAATTTTTTTCTTAATGCTAAACCTCTTGGACTAATAATCAATTTCTATCCTGATTTAGCTCCAGGTACTTCAGAAACACGAAATGTTCTCGAGGAGAGCGGCGCCCGGGATAGCTCTGCTCACTGGCCAGGGTCTGGCTCTCCGGAACAAACCGAACATTCAGTGTGCTGTGATTTAGAGGCATTCAATCATTGGGTGCTTTCCAGATGATTGTCTCAAATGACCTCAAGCTTCTACAAAGGTTGGTCATGAATTTTAAGATTATGAATTAAAACACTGTTTCAAACTGCTTTTCAAAGAGACAAATTTAATTTTCTTCAAATCTGCAACAAAACTGTCAGATATTGCTTTCCAAATAGAAACTGTGTCCAATATTATCTCAATTTCCTGTTAAATTACTTTATTGCCGCCAAATCAGATTTCTTGGAAATAAACTGAGTTGTTTAGAAATGGTTAATTTGTCTGTCATCACCAAACAAGAATAGATTTTCCTTTGACGCTGATGTCATTCTCAGTGTTGTGGAGATCGCACTCGATCAAATGATCAGCAGCGTTTTTGTCCTTCCTCACGCGACTGCACTTGGGCAAGGACGAGCGGAACGACACAGTCGTTCTCTGGTCACAGCCTGATGTTCACGTGAACTGAAGGAAATCCCTCTGCGAGACTCGGAAGCGTATTCACCATTTTGTGGAAAAGTTGGCCTTCTGAGATTTGTTCCTCAGAAGGCCAACTACATCTTTTAACTACCACATTTATAAATCACCCGTGTGCTGACATGATGCCGTCCTCAACATCACAATAAATTACCACAGGTTTAAACTTCAGGACAGAAAGACTATGAAGAACGTATCTTTAAGATGCCGCCAGACTGACTACAGCTGAAATTGTTAAGTCGGTTTTCAAACAGTATGTACATACATATTTATATGTATTGATTATTCCAGATTTTCAACTTCTCTTTTGAATTCATCTGTGGTTGTGAGACTTGGACTACACCCAGTGACCTAAGGCAGAAACTGGATGTGTTGGATGCCAGGTCCCTTTGGAGGCTCCTTCAGTTCTGCTGGAGTGACTGTGTTCAATGAATGGGTACTTAAGTCTTGTTTATGCTGCCAGTTCAAATTAGATTTACTGTAAATCTGATTCCAATCAGATGTCACTATTGACTGTTTACATTATATATAGCAAGTGACTACATCTGGGCCCAGTTTCATAAGCCATCTAATCTTTCAGTCTCCTAAACTTTCTTAGACGACTACAGTTAGTTGCCCAGCATTACCAGTCTAATCTTCATTTCACATCGACGGTTAAATGTCACCTTATCACATCTAAATTCCACTTCATATATTGTAAATAAGATGCACCTATTTTTTTATGTACTTATATATGTACGTGTGTGTGTGTGTATGTATGTATGTATGTATATATATATATATATATATATATATATATTCCATTTCTACCTCATTTTCTTATTTTATTGTATTGTTACAAGTATTATTATTATTATTATTGCTTATCTTTGTACACGCTGTTTGATGCACATCTTCCTCCACTCGCTCTCATCTTGTGTGTTTAAGAGCTGACGTAACGTGAATTTCTCCACTGTGAGATCAATAGTCTTATCTTATATATATATATATATATATATATATATTCCATTTCTACCTCATCATTTTCTTATTTTATTGTATTTTTACAAGTATTATTATTATTGCTTATCTTTGTACACACTGTTTGATGCACATCTTCCTCCACTCGCACTCATCTGTGTGTTTTTAAGAGCTGACGTAACATGTGAATTTCTCCATTGTGAGATCAATAAAGTCTCATCTTAAATTTGCTGTCTTACCTTAGTCAAAGGTTTTCATGGGCATAACGGCCTCGTGCATGCCCTTGCCAAGAGATGGCTCCAATGCGCAAGAGTTTTTTACTTCCGGGTTGGTTGTTGTCATGAACTATGTCGTCTCTGTTTCTTTAACTGGCTTTAACGTTTACGGACCCATACGAACAGCAGAATGATGTACTTAGCTGTTAGCCTAGATGTTTCACTCTTCAGATTCTTCTTCTACACTTCGGTCAAGACTTTTTGTACACACAATGTTGCTCAGTGTAACAGCAACGCCCGACTGCTCAAGTGAGAACTGTCACAAACACATCATGACAACCGTCTGCTACAACCACGGCCCAAAAGCAGGGGAAGCTCTGCAACGTAGAGGTGCTCTTGAGTTTCCATGAAGTGTTGGTACATGATACCTGGCATTTTTTGAGGTGCAACACTGACGTTTATTGACTAAAATAGATTAGCCTCCTCTGTACCAGGCTAAAAACTTCTTATTTGGGTAAAGTGAAACTTGAGCCGAACAAAGCGGTTTGTGCAAAAAATTTAGTTAACTAAGTGAGTTTATTTGACTAAACAAGATTAGACTGCTTTATGAAACCATGCCCTGATCTGAGTCCACATTGATGTAGTCTTATCCAGTGGTGGGCACAGTTCAGCTAATCCAATAACCGATAATTATCAAAGCTAATGTTTTTGTTAGCGGATTAGTTTTTCAGATAAGTTTAAAACCATCATCGGACCAATTATCTTCCAATAAAATTTAGTTCCGATAGCTTTCAGTCTGATAACATTTTTTTTGTTGTTGTTGTTGCTTGTAAAGTGAGCAACGTTTAACAGTCAAAAAAGCTTGTAAACCTTAAAATCAAACATTTTAATCCCTGTCATGTGTAGATCAGTGGTTAATGGCAGACTGGCTGTCACTTGTTGATGATGTCATCATTAAGTGCAAGACGTGATTGGCTGGTCGATGCAGCGAGCATTGTGGGTAGTGTAGTTCAGGTTCACTTTGGACATTACACTGTTACCATCTGCTCCACACAAACAAAATGGACTAATTTTAACATTATTTTATTTCTTTGTGGCAAGGGATAATTTAATTGCCAAGACTTGGTGGAGAGAGGAGATCTCACGGCACAGCTGCAAGGACTTCTATTCACCATTTACTCACAGTTTTGGATAATCAGGACACTTTATATGGAACATTTTCTTCAGAATTTAATTAATCCCACTGAAACTAACATGTAAGAACTTATATTTACTACGTGTCTTTTACTCTGCCAATCAATGCATTAGTGGACATATTTTGGTTGTTTAAGCCGCAGGGTTCAAAGCGTGTGAAAAAAGCAGCAGCTTTTTAGTTTGTAAATGACTGTGTATATAATACTGAGATAAACTGCTTTTGAAAGATGATGACAGTGTTTGGGGTTTTATTTTTTATTCATTCATTTTTTTGTGCGTTCTTTTTGTGTTTGTGATCCTTGAATTTACCCACAGGCCCCTGCGGTGCTGAAAGTGAAACTGGTTATCAGAAGTCAACAGTGTAATCTATGTGGCGCGTCCAAATAAGTCATCGTTATCTGTAATAAAGATAAGTGTTTTTTTTTTTTTTTTTTTTTATTGGTTTAGCGTAACTTCAGTTATCGGATTAATGGTTATCGAAGCTAACTTTTTGGTTAGCGGTGCCCACCACTGGTCTTATCTATACTGATTGCTATGGTAACAGGCTACACCCAGGAAAAACACGGAATCATATCAAATCAATTTTTTTTATATAGCGCCAAATCACAACAAACAGTTGCCCCAAGGCGCTTTATATTGTAAGGCAAGGCCATACAATAATTATGGAAAAACCCCAACGGTCAAAACGACCCCCTGTGAGCAAGCACTTGGCAACAGTGGGAAGGAAAAACTCCCTTTTAACAGAAGAAACCTCCAGCAGAACCAGGCTCAGGGAGGGGCAGTCTTCTGCTGGGACTGGTGGGGCTGAGGGAGAGAATCAGGAAAAAGACATGCTGTGGAGGGGAGCAGAGATCAATCACTAATGATTAAATGCAGAGTGGTGCATACAGAGCAAAAAGAGAAACACTCAGTGCATCATGGGAACCCCCCAGCAGTCTAAGTCTATAGCAGCTTAACTAAGGGATGGTTCAGGGTCACCTGATCCAGCCCTAACTATAAGCTTTAGCAAAAAGGAAAGTTTTAAGCCTAATCTTAAAAGTAGAGAGGGTGTCTGTCTCCCTGATCTGAATTGGGAGCTGGTTCCACAGGAGAGGAGCCTGAAAGCTGAAGGCTCTGCCTCCCATTCTACTCTTACAAACCCTAGGAACTACAAGTAAGCCTGCAGTCTGAGAGCGAAGTGCTCTATTGGGGTGATATGGTACTATGAGGTCCCTAAGATAAGATGGGACGTGATTATTCAAAACCTTATAAGTAAGAAGAAGAATTTTAAATTCTATTCTAGAATTAACAGGAAGCCAATGAGAGAGGCCAACATGGGTGAGATATGCTCTCTCCTTCTAGTCCCTGTCAGTACTCTAGCTGCAGCATTTTGAATTAACTGAAGGCTTTTCAGGGAACTTTAGGACAACCTGATAATAATGAATTACAATAGTCCAGCATAGATGAAATAAATGCATGAATTAGTTTTCAGCATCACTCTGAGACAAGACCTTTCTAATTTTTGAGATATTGCGCAAATACAATAAGCAGTCCTACATATTTGTTTAATATGCGCATTGAATGACATATCCTGATCAAAAATGACTCCAAGATTTCTCACAGTATTACTAGAGGTCAGGGTAATGCCATCCAGAGTAAGGATCTGGTTAGACACCATGTTTCTAAGATTTGTGGGGCCAAGTACAATAACTTCAGTTTTATCTGAGTTTAAAAGCAGGAAATTAGAGGTCATCCATGTCTTTATGTCTGTAAGACAATCCTGCAGTTTAGCTAATTGGTGTGTGTCCTCTGGCTTCATGGATAGATAAAGCTGGGTATCATCTGCGTAACAATGAAAATTTAAGCAATGCCGTCTAATAATACTGCCTAAGGGAAACATGTATAAAGTGAATAAAATTGGTCCTAGCACAGAACCTTGTGGAACTCCATAATTAACCTTAGTCTGTGAAGAAGATTCTCCATTTACATGAACAAATTGTAATCTATTAGATAAATATGATTCAAACCACCGCAGCGCAGTGCCTTTAATACCTATGGCATGCTCTAATCTTGTAATAAAATTTTATGGTCAACAGTATCAAAAGCAGCACTGAGGTCTAACAGAACAAGCACAGAGATGAGTCCACTGTCTGAGGCCATAAGAAGATCATTTGTAACCTTCACTAATGCTGTTTCTGTACTATGATGAATTCTGAAACCTGACTGAAACTCTTCAAATAGACCATTCCTCTGCAGATGATCAGTTAGCTGTTTTACAACTACCCTTTCAAGAATTTTGAGAGAAAAGGAAGGTTGGAGATTGGCCTATAATTAGCTAAGATAGCTGGGTCAAGTGATGGCTTTTTAAGTAATGGTTTAATTACTGCCACCTTAAAAGCCTGTGGTACATAGCCAAATAATAAAGATAGATTGATCATATTTAAGATCGAAGCATTAATTAATGGTAGGGCTTCCTGAGCAGCCTGGTAGGAATGGGGTCTAATAGACATGTTGATGGTTTGGAGGAAGTAACTAATGAAAATAACTCAGACAGTGAAAGCAGCCAAAGAGAACGATATGTCTTTGGGATGGTTATGAGTAATTTTTCTCTAATAGTTAAAATTTTATTACAAAGAAAGTCATGAAGTCATTACTAGTAAAGTTAAAGGAATACTCGGCTCAATAGAGCTCTGACTCTTTGTCAGCCTGGCTACAGTGCTGAAAAGAAACCTGGGGTTGTTCTTATTTTCTTCAATTAGTGATGAGTAGTAAGATGTCCTAGCTTTATGGAGGGCTTTTTTATAGAGCAACAGACTCTTTTCCAGGTTAAGTGAAGATCTTCTAAATTAGTGAGACGCCATTTCCTCTCCAACTTACAGGTTATCTGCTTTAAGCTGCGAGTTTGTGAGTTATACCACGGAGTCAGGCACGTCTGATTTAAAGCTCTCTTTTTCAGAGGAGCTACAGCATCCAAAGTTGTCTTCAATGAGGATGTAAAACTATTGACGAGATACTCTATCTCACTTACAGAGTTTAGGTAGCTACTCTGCACTGTGTTGGTATATGGCATTAGAGAACATAAAGAAGGAATCATATCCTTAAACCTAGTTACAGCGCTTTCTGAAAGACTTCTAGTGTAATGAAACTTATTCCCCACTGCTGGGTAGTCCATCAGAGTAAATGTAAATGTTATTAAGAAATGATCAGACAGAAGGGAGTTTTCAGGGAATACAATCGCCCACTATAATTATCTTATCTGAGCTAAGCACTAAGTCAGACAAAAGGTCTGAAAATTCACAGAGAAACTCACAGTAACGACCAGGTGGACGATAGATAATAACAAATAAAACTGGTTTTTGGGACTTCCAATTTGGATGGACAAGACTAAGAGTCAAGCTTTCAAATGAATTAAAGCTCTGTCTGGGTTTTGATTAATTAATAAGCTGGAATGGAAGATTGCTGCTAATCGTCCGCCTCGGCCCGTGGTACGAGCATTCTGGCAGTAAGTGTGACTCGGGGGTGTTGACTCATTTAAACTAACATATTCATCCTGCTGTAACCAGGTTTCTGTAAGGCAGAATCAATCAATATGTTGATCAATTATTATATCATTTACTAACAGGGACTTAGAAGAGAGAGACCTAATGTTTAATAGACCACATTTAACTGTTTTAGTCTGTGGTGCAGTTGAAGGTGCTATATTATTTTTTCTTTTTGAATTTTTATGCTTAAATAGATTTTTGCTGGTTATTGGTGGTCTGGGAGCAGGCACCGTCTCTACAGGGATGGGGTAATGAGGGGATGGCAGGGGGAGAGAAGCTGCAGAGAGGTGTGTAAGACTACAACTCTGCTTCCTGGTCCCAACCCTGGATAGTCACGGTTTGGAGGATTTAAGAAAATTGGCCAGATTTCTAGAAATGAGAGCTGCTCCATCCAAAGTGGATGGATGCCGTCTCTCCTAACAAGACCAGGTTTTCCCCAGAAGCTTTGCCAATTATCTATGAAGCCCACCTCATTTTTTTTGACACCACTCAGACAGCCAGCAATTCAGGGAGAACATGCGGCTAAACATGTCACTCCCGGTCCGATTGGGGAGGGGCCCAGAGAAAACTACAGAGTCTGACATTGTTTTTGCAAAGTTACACACCGATTCAATGTTAATTTTAGTGACCTCCGATTGGCGTAACCGGGTGTCATTACTGCCGACGTGAATTACAATCTTACCAAATTTACGCTTAGCCTTAGCCAGCAGTTTCAAATTTCCTTCAATGTCGCCTGCTCTGGCCCCCGGAAGACAATTGATTATGGTTGCTGGTGTCGCTAACTTCACATTTCTCAAAACAGAGTCGCCAATAACCAGAGTTTGATCCTCGGTGGGTGTGTGGCCGAGTGGGGAAAAACGGTTAAAAATGTGAACGGGTTGGCGGTGTACACGGGGCTTCTGTTTAGGGCTACGCTTCCTCCTCACAGTCACCCAGTCGGCCTGCTTTCCCGGCTGCTCGGGATCTGCTGGAAGGGAACTACCGGCGGCTAAGCTACCTTGGTCCGCACCGACTACAGGGGCCTGGCTAGCTGTAGAATTTTCCACGGTGCGGAGTCGAGTCTCCAATTCGCCCAGCCTGGCCTCCAAAGCTACGAATAAGCTACATTTATTACAAGTACCATTACTGCTAAAGGAGGCCGAGGAATAACTAAACATTTCACACCCAGAGCAGAAAAGTGCGGGAGAGACAGGAGAAGCCGCCATGCTAAATTGGCTAAGAGCTAGTAGCTGTGCTAAGCTAGCGGATTCCTAAAAACACACAAAGTGAATAATGTGTAAATAATTTAGAGGTGATTCAGCAGAGGGAGTGCTTTAGTTAAGGCACGTAAAGATTACACTGGGAAACAAATCGTTACCTAGTTAACTAGATCAATCTAACTGCGCAGATTAAACAGCTAACAGATACAGCAAAACACCACTGTGCTCCGGAACAGGAAGTGATACAATACCGCAGTGAGAGTCAACCACCAGTAGAGGAAGACAGGGAACTGTGCCTGTTTCTGTCCAAAATGATGTTGTGGAGCCACGGCACAAAGTTTCTTGTAATTGCAAGGTAAGGCACCTCGAATCAACTTCTATTTCTCAGGAACTATGTCGTTGTTGTTCATGTCATGCTATGCATGACGCAGAGGACATTTGAAATCCTATTTAAGTGAACAAATGTTCAGATTGAAACCAATTTTCCAAAATATGGTTTGAATTACTTTTCAAACCACCTCCGCATGCGGTTTGAATTCGCTTTGGAAAATTTGGATCTCATGTATTTTCTAGTTATCCAGACTGCCAAAAAAAGTACATAAAATCAAGCGAGATACAATTTGGATATACTAAAAATAAAATCAGATTTTGAGTAGTAATGTGAACAAGGCCGTAGTGGTTATATGGGTTTAAAATGCCTTGAGTTTTCATGAAATGATCAAAGGCTTGACCTTCAAAGTGTGACCAGACACGAGGTGGATGCCTGGAAAAAAAGGACCTTAAAGTGCTTTAAGTCCAAAGCTGAGCATCAGATACTATAATACTGGTGACATCACAGATGATAAGTTGCTTTTCAGCCACACTGAAAACTGTTTAAACTGAAAAATGTTGTAAAAAAATTTTTGAAAGGAGAGTTACACTGTCAATGTTGATCAAGATAAAAGAAATAAGAAACGTGTGTCTGAAAAATCGCCTGCGGAGTGTTTTCGATTGAGTCAACGATCATCTGATGTCACGTTCCAGGTGACTGAGTGAACATTAATCATCAGCTCAAATCAAACAGAGTCCATCAGTCGATCTCAGCGTCAGAAACATGAAACACACCAAGAATAAACCAGAAGATTCACACCAGAGATGAGGTAGAAATGGATTAGGCACTGCTAAGATGTCGTGTTTCTAAAGTGAGAGATGAAAAGATGAGTGTTAATCTGTTCCTCTGATCTGTTTGTTCTGCATCTCGCTGTTTCTCACCTTTAGGTTCACTTTGTAATCATTTGCCACTTCATATTTTTTTCCCATCATCAGCTCTCTTCTTTTTTTAACCTCTCACAGCAGATGGAAGAGTTATGTTCAAATTCCAAATATGATTTTTTTACCCCATTGCAACAACAAACAACAAACAAAAAAAAAAACAAAACAAACAAACAGAACAAAAAAAAAAACAAGGGGGAATTTCATAAGGAAAAGATTTGGAACATCATTCATTCTCTTTACGTGCAGAATGGGGTGGTGGTGGGGGTGTGTGGGTTGGACCTTATATCCCAGTGTATTTAAAAAAAAGAGTTTAAGTGGACAATCGTGACCCCCTTTTCTCAATACCATGAATACAATTCAACATTTTCAGTTTTTGCACCCAAAATGGCATCAAAACCTTTAAAAAGTTCATTTAAAAAAAAAAATTGGCTTCAAAACATTAGCCATCATTGAAATTCTAAAACTTTCTGATATGAGTCAAAAACAACTGAACACAAAGGTACTTACCCAGTAAAAAGGATCGAGCTTTCAATAAAAGTACTTTTAGCTGTGACTATACATGGGCGCAATTTGGTGGGGGATGGGGGGGACTTGTCCCCCCCCACCTTTTTAACCAGGGGGGGGGACAGAATATGGTATCCCCCCCCCACCTTCTGATATATATGTGTGTACTTGAAACATGCTATGTTAGTCTTGTCTCTAGGGACTAGTGTCTACACAAGTATCAATGGACCATATGCTAATTTACTACATTCTGAAAATTAGAAAAGGAATCAGAAAAGCTATCTGGGACCTCAGACAAGCCCATCTGCAATTATTGCTGATCTCCAAAATCAGTCTATGCAAGCGAAATTATGTTCAGTATGAGTGTTGTCATTAGTGCCACCTTCGAAAAATTAAATTCATGATAAGTAATTTATCCTAAACTTATGATCTGTTGTTTTTTCAACTTATGCAAAAACAAATCTTGAGAAAAAAAAATACAGTATGCGATAGTTAATAATTAGTAGAGCCTGTTCTTTCATATTTATGAATACATTTGACCACATTGCAGTTGTTTTTAATGAAAACTCAACCTATCATTCTTTTGAGTTCTGCACATGTGGTGATACCTTATTTACACCAGGATGTTAATAAAATCAATGCTGGCTATTCTCAAATAAAGTACTTATATCCACAGTTTCAAATTGCATAAGTCAAATGGTGTCCACTTTATGGTCTTCTCAAAACATTAAAATTACTGTTCTGGATGCTCAGAATGCATCTGAGCTTATCTAGAAACTGTTGGCTATGGACTTCGGCCCTGCGAGCCTCGCACTTTGTTCCCCCCAATTTCTAGTTCTAATTGCGCCCTTGTGACTATATCATAGTCTTTACTTGACAGCTCTACATGCCTGCTCGGTCACTTCATTATGAAGTCTGGGGGCTTGGACTGCCCCCAAATTGTGGCATTGGCTCAGTATGATGTCAGCAGTCACTACTTTTGTCTTTTTGTCTTATCATATTTTCTGGAGTATTGGTCACAGTTTTTGTAACCAGTTGGGAGGTCCCCTGACTTATTCAGTACTCTGTGACATATATATGGGAAATCACATGCTGTTATAATAATCTATCAGTATAGTAAATGTAAGTCCCTTCGGCTGCTCCCTTGTTTGCACTCGGGGTCGCCACAGCAAATCCAAGGTGGATCTGCATGTTTGATTTGGCACAGGTTTTACCGCCGGATGCCCTTCCTGACGCAACTCCACATTACATGGAGAAATGTGGCAGGGGTGGGATTTGAACCCAGAACCTTCCGAACTGAAACCAAGCACATTAACCACTTGGCCACCACCCTGCTCATATACATAGGCACATACTATTAAGTAAAACTGACATTGATAATACCACCCCTGCCACCTATATAGTAAATAACCATTTATATTGGGCTTTCCCAGGAATCAATGCATGAAACACAAGAAACTCCACAAAATAAAAGTACACTACAACAATGCTCAAAAATCCCAAATTAAAGAGTTGATTAAAAAAAAAAAAAAAAAAATCAAATCAGATGGACTCACATTTTTATTGGTCTGTCATGGCCATCTGATAATTTTGTTTGGCTAGACTGCATCAAATAACATCCAACATATTGTCCATAGTTTGTTCATTTGGCCTTCTTGCATATTTTTGGAATTTAAAAATCCTTTGAGTACACACCACCGACTGAGGGTTTCCTGCAAAAAAAAATCTGCTGTTCTATGCTCCATCTTTGTCCATCTGATGTTTTCTGTTGTCCAAACTGCATTATATAACATCCAACATGTTGTCCATTGTTGGGAGCAGGGGTGGTGGACAAATGGTTAGCGCCTTTTGTTTCAGTGCGGAAGGTTCTGTGTTTAAACCCCACCTCTGATACATTTCTCCACGTAATGTGGAATTGCATCAGGGCATCTGGTGTAAAACTTGTGCCAAATCAACATGCAGATCTACCTTAGAACTGCTGTGGCAACCCCGAGTGAATCAAGGGAGCAGCTGAAGGGATTTACTTTTATGTTGTGCATTGCACATTTATTTGTCCATCTTGCATGTTTTTTGGAATTTAAAAACTCCTTTTAGTACACACCACCAGCTGAGGGTTTCGTGTAAAATCCACCGTTCTGTTCTCCATCTGTGTCTATCTGATGTATTCTGTTGTCCAGATTCCATCAAATAACATTCAGTATGTTGTCCATTGCATGTTAATTTGCCCGTCATTGTCAGAGTGCATGGTTTAAACCTTACCCAGCCCGTGAGCAAACACTTTGGTAACAGTGGTAAGGAAAAACTCCCTCAGGTGTTTCTTGATAACAGGAATAAACCTCGAGCAGACCAGCCTCAGTGAGATGACCATCTGCTTTCCCTAAACTACCAAAAAAACATGACACTAAAGTAGACCCCATATGTCCCAGTCCTGCATGAATCTTGGATGGATGGATCCTTCAGACGTCCATTGCCACTGGCCGGCACTGCTGGTTCTCGACGCTTGCCTGGAATGCAGGCAGGAGAGCTCCTGGCCCTGATGGTGCCTTGTCTCCTTCGCTTTTGGTGATTTGTGCTGCCTTAAGAGCTCAATGGACTGTTTATTCATTTATTTTTTTTAAATGCACACAAGTGAAAGTGATCTGATTGATAGACTGTCTTATGCCTGCAGCCACTTGTTTATCCTGAATGGGTAAATATCCTCATAACTATATTCTGTTCTTTGCAAATACACCAAAGCACAGAAGAAAACCTTGAAATCTCCAAGCCATTTCATGTCATTGTTTATGGCTCCTTCAGCATTTTATTGCTGTGCTTGTTCACATTTATTCCACTCAGCAACTGACAAAATGATAGCTGTCAGTTTTTTGAAAGTTTCAGCAGGTAAGCTTCCGGAGAACATTTTTGAAAACCCTCATTGCTTTTCTGAATCCCATTGCTGTTGACGCTTCTGAAGGATAATAAAATTTGAGGTGTTTTTTTGGAGAAACTTAAATGTCACAGTTTCAGAGAGTTAAGAGTTTTTTTTTGTCACTCTGCATAATGAAATGCAGGAAAAATAAAAATATGCAGAATGTGAATGAAGGCTTAAAAAGACAGAGTGGTCAAGGAGAAGTTGAGTCATGTCATTACAGGCTGAAGTAAGAACTCTTGTTGTGAGGTCAGAAGTGGAAGCAAGGACCTGGTGTCATCAAAAACAAGCCGCTTCACAACACAAACCCATTACGTGTCAGGCGGCGCCACGGCCTCTCATTACCAAGATGGCTCCTGCTGCTGCTTGTTCCGTGAAGGATAATTAGCCATCAGAGCGGGATTACTGCCGAAAAACCCAATTACAGTCCAGAGCCCTCACAGCCTTCAGAAATATGAGCTTTTCCTCGCTGCTCCTTTATTCTACTTCAGGTAAAGAACGCATCGTTCTCCTCCTCTTCTTCCAGCACCGTCATGTCATTTCACAGGAATGGGAAAGAAATGTGCATACATCAGCCTGGAGAGATGATCCATTAATCACGTGTCCTTTAATGATAAACCTTTTGGCAGACGGCTGCAAGAAAACAAAAATAATCAACTACAACATGGTTTGGGAGAGTTTACAGTGTGCACATTAAAATGCATTTCTGTGCTTTATTGTAAGGCTGATTATCATATCTTATACCTCACAGAGGTATAACATCTATATCTTATACCTCTATCTAACAGCAGTATAAGAGGTCTTTCAAAATTTGGTATTCTTTACCATTTCATGTTAATGTATGTGTGTATGTATGTATGTATGTATGTAATGTGTCAGGCGGCGCCACAGCTGCCTGACACATACAGTAGTGTTCAGAATAATAGTAGTGCTATGTGACTAAAAAGATTAATCCAGGTTTTGAGTATATTTCTTATTGTTACATGGGAAATAAGGTACCAGTAGATTCTCACAAATCCAACAAGACCAAGCATTCATGATATGCACACTCTTAAGGCTATGAAATTGGGCTATTAGTAAAAAAAAAGTAGAAAAGTGGGTGTTCACAATAATAGTAGTGTGGCATTCAGTCAGTGAGTTTGTCAATTTTGTGGAACAAACAGGTGTGAATCAGGTGTCCCCTATTTAAGGATGAAGCCAGCACCTGTTGAACATGCTTTTCTCTTTGAAAGTCTGAGGAAAATGGGACGTTCAAGACATTGTTCAGAAGAACAGCGTAGTTTGATTAAAAAGTTGATTGGAGAGGGGAAAACATACGCAGGTGCAAAAAATTATAGACTGTTCATCTACAATGATCTCCAATGCTTTAAAATGGACAAAAAAACCAGAGATGTTTAGAAGAAAACAGAAAACAACCATCAAAATGGATAGAAGAATAACCAGAATGGCAAAGGCTCACCCATTGATCAGCTCCAGGATGATCAAAGACAGTCTGGAATTACCTGTAAGTGCTGTGACAGTTAGAAGACACCTGTATGAAGCTAATTTATTTGCAAGAATCCCCCGCAAAGTCCCTCTGTTAATAAAAAACGTGCAGAAGAGGTTACAATTTGCCAAAGAACACATCAACTGGCCTAAAGAGAAATGGAGGAATATTTTGTGGACTGATGAGAGTAAAATTGTTCTTTTTGGGTCCAAGGGCCACAGACAGTTTGTGAGACGACCCCCAAACTCCGAATTCAAGCCACAGTTCACAGTGAAGACAGTGAAGCATGGTGGTGCAAGCATCATGATATGGGCATGTTTCTCCTACTATGGTTTTGGGCCTATATATCGCATACCAGGTATCATGGATCAGTTTGGCTATATCAAAATACTTGAAGAGGTCATGTTGCCTTATGCTGAAGAGGACATGCCCTTGAAATGGGTGTTTCAACAAGCCAGTGACCCCAAGCACACTAGTAAACGAGCAAAATCTTGGTTCCAAACCAACAAAATTAATGCCTCGCAGATATGAAGAAATCATGAAAACTGTGGTTAAACTTGTACAACTAAATACTAGTTTAGTGATTCACACGATTGCTAAAAAGCAGTTTGAACATAATAGTTTTGAGTTTGTAGTGTCAACAACAGATGCTACTATTATTGTGAACACCCCCTTTTCTACTTTTTTTTTTTACTAATAGCCCAGTTTCATAGCCTTAAGAGTGTGCATATCATGAGTGCTTGGTCTTGTTGGATTTGTGAAAATCTACTGAATCTACTGGTACCTTGTTTCCCATGTAACAATAAGAAAAGAAATATACTCAAAACCTGGATTAATATTTTTAGTCACATAGCACTACTATTATTCTGAACACTAGTGTACAAAGGAATTAATGGCCAAGACCCCCACTGCCAGTTTTCATGAAAACTTGACAAAAATTTTAAGCTGTAACATTTATTTACTTATCTTATTCATTTTTAAATTTCCATACAATCCAGTATGGCAGAAAATCTTCTATGGCAAACTTTAAGTTGCATTGAACTCTTCTTGACCTAAGCAGTCCAACAGCACCTGATTTTTACCCAAGGCCAAAATATGGCCGAGCATTGTAAAGGCTTTGCATCCACCTGTCCATCCATCCATCCTAACCTATTTAAGAGGTCATAGGGTTCCATTCTGTTTCCTATAGTTATGCTCATGGCTGCCAGCATGAATCATGCAAATTAGCTTTTTTGGGTGGGCGGGGGGTGGATTATGGGAATGACACAGTGACAGCCAATCAGAGTAGAGAGGCACTGTGATATCACTGGCTGGTCTCTTTCTCTGGCTGCTAATCCAACATAGTGGAATCCACTCCGAAAACCACTGCGTTTCTGTGTTAATCGAACATGTTTCTCATATACGAGGTCTATTAGAAAAGAAACCGACCTTTTTATTTTTTTCAAAACTATATGGATTTGAATCACGTGCGTTACATCAGACAAGCTTGAACCCTCGTGCGCATGCGTGAGTTTTTCACGCCTGTCGGTTGCGTCATTCGCCTGTGGGCAGGCTTTGAGTGAGCACTGGTCCACCCCTCTCGTCGGAATTCCTTTGTCTGAGAACTTCCTGAGAGACTGGTGCTTGGCTTGATCAAAATTTTTTCAGAAACTGTAAGGCACATCCAAGTGGACACCATTCGAGAAATTCAGACTGTTTTTGGTGAAAATTTTAACGGCTGGTGAGAGATTAAGGAGTGTTACTGTTGCTTTAAGGACAGCCCACGGTGCCGGGACGGGTGCCGCGCCCCGAGCCGCCGTCGTCATCCTGTTTCGAGCTGAAAACTTCCAAATTAAGCCTCTGTTGACCCAGCACGTTGTGAGAGAGCAGAGAAGTTTTAGAAGAGGTCGGGATCAGCAGTTTATCCGGACATTCCACTGTTAAAGGAGATTTTGTAATGAAGACGTGCGGACGGATTCGCGCGTCGGCACGCAGCCGCTCATCGCACGGCGCCACAGAAAAACACCTCCATGTTGATAACCATTCGTAAGATTCAGGTGGTTTTCAATGGCATTCAGTTGAGTGAGTATCCGAGAAATTGTTTAACAGCTGGTCATGTTCAAACTTGTCCTGTGAAACTTCCAACGGAGGTGTTTTGCTGTGGCGCCGTGCCACTAGCGGCTGGGTGCCGACGCGCGAATCCGTCCGCACGTCTTTCATTACAAAATCTCCTTTAACAGTGGAATGTTTGGATAAACTGCTGATCCCGACCTCTTCTGAAACTTCTCTGCTCTCTCACGACATCCTGGGTCAACAGAGGCTTAAATTTGGAAGTTTTCAGCTCGAAACAGGCTGACGACGGCGGCTCGGGGCACGGCGCGCCATCCGGCACCGTGGGCTGTCCTTAAAGCGATAGTAACACTCCTTAATCTCTCATCAGCTGTTAAAATTTTCACAGAAAACCGTCTGAATTTCTCGAATGGTGTCCACTTGGATGTGCCTTACAGTTTCTGAAAAAATTTTGATCAAGCAAAGCGCCAGTCTCTCAGGAAGTTCTCAGACAAAGGAATTCCGACGAGAGGGGTGGACCAGTGCTCACTCAAAGCCTGCCCACAGGCGAATGACGCAACCGACAGGCGTGAAAAACTCACGCATGCGCACGAGGGTTCAAGCTTGTCTGACGCAATCACACATGATTCAAATCCATATAGTTTTTGAAAAAAATAATAAGGTCGGATACTTTTCTAATAGACCTCGTATTATGGAAAAACTAGTGAGAAATAAACACTTCTAAAACTGAAAACACTGGTTTTGTAACCTGATAGCACATCTAGAGTGATTTTGCAAGACATCTCGTGGGCGTCAGCATCACATGCACTTAATGTAACTTCTGGTCTTTTCAAAAGCTCATATATGCGCACACGCACGCCCTCCTGTAGACGCCATTAAAAGGTACATGCTCATACGGCCGAGGGTATTTCAGCGTTGCGTTATATTTGAAAAACTGTGCATATTGTTCAAAAGTTACATAAGTTACATGTAAACGCACCTCCAAATTTGACCCATTGTTGGCCGTAGTGCTCTGCATTTGCAGACAGGAGACTTGCTAAAAGGAATGACAGCAGTGACAGGATTTCACAACTTTTAATATATGGCTGGAGTGTTGAACTGAAGCGTGACAGATGGAAAGACTGACTGACGGTCTGAGTGAGGGTCTCTATTGCCAGTCCCAGTACCTATTGACCAAAAAAAAAAAAAAAAGCCAAAATTACATATTTGGTTCTGAAGAGGTCAGAATATTACATTTATAGCCAAAATAATTGTTTGAATTTCAGTACGATTTTAAATGATCTCTTGTCTGATTTAAAA
The DNA here is from genome assembly GCF_902500255.1 of Thalassophryne amazonica. Classification (NCBI taxonomy): domain Eukaryota; kingdom Metazoa; phylum Chordata; class Actinopteri; order Batrachoidiformes; family Batrachoididae; genus Thalassophryne; species Thalassophryne amazonica. The sequence goes on along the minus strand of NC_047120.1, from coordinate 62,240,729 downwards.
AAAAAAAACATTCATTTAGCATTTTTTTTCAGCAAAGGAGAAAACAAAACACCAGCACATCACTTACAAAGTGCAAAGATGATGAAAATGCAATCAAGGAGGTAAATGGGCCACAACCCGGAACCTTCACAAATATATAACACCAATATACCAAACATAGGCCCTCCAAAATAATAATAATAAAAAAAAACTAAATAAAAAAAACATGCTCCCATGACAATCATTTCAATCGGGTCCAATATTTTCAAGGCTCTAAGATAGGAAATACATGGTTGCCAACACTTTTAGAAACCCATCAGCTCTCCCTCTAAGACTAAACTTTTTTTTTTCAAGTTTTAAGAAAAACATGAGATCTTTCAACCATAAAGAAATAGATGGATGTGGAGCTTTCCAGGATAATAATATTCTTGATGTGGCTAGCAATGAGGTAAAGGCAATTGCATCCACCTATGAGTTTATAAGGGACACAGTGGGGACTCCAAAAATAGAAATCAGCAGAAAAGGCTCCAGCCAGATGCCAAGAATGTGAGAACCTCAAATATGAAATCCAATTTGGCTGAAGTTTGAGGGAAAGAAAAAACATGTTACTTAAATCACAGGAAGAACAGTCATCTGTCACACAGATCAGAAACATTGGGATACATTTTGGATAATTTGGACTTTGACAAATGCAGCCTGTGTACTACTTTAAGTTGAATTTGGGAAAGTCTTGCACAAGTTGATGATATAGAAATGCTGTCAACTGCCTTAGCCCAGAAACCTTCCCCGAACTCCAGACCCACTCTTGTTCCCAATTACAAATAGTTTTATTGACTGGATGGTTGTCCATTGAAAGGACAAGATTATATATCTGCAATATAAGAGCTTTCTTATGGGGCCTAAGTTCAAAGAGGACCTCCCAACGATGTTTAGGGGGGTGAGGGGGGAACTCTGTAAAATTAGCAGATGCACAATGTCTAATTTGAAGAAGAAGAAAAAAAAAAGAAATAAATGAGATGAGGGCAAGCCATATATTTTAAAATTTTGAGTACTGCCATAATAGATGTTAATGACTTGTTGGATTTGTGACATATAAAAGTAAATCATTTGCATACAGAGCAACCCTATGTTTTATACTCCAATGAGTCACATCCTGGAACAAGGAAGAGGTTCTGTGACTTACTGATAGTGGGTCTGTTGGTAAAGCAAAAACTAAAGGGGAGAGGTGACAATCTTGACGTGTACCACGTGACAGAGTAAAGTAATTGGATTTTACATTATTAGTTCAGACACTATACAAGAGATGAATCCAAGAAATAAATCTCATCGCCAAAACCAATTTTCTTCAGGATTCCAAAAAGGTACTCCCATTCCACTCTATCAAATGCTTTTCCTCATCCAAAGAATTACCACTTCAGGGAGATTACTGTGGTGTTTGAAGTACAGTATATTAAAAAGGGAATGCCTTCCTTTTGATAAAAACATTCTGTTCATTTGATATAATAGAAAAAGAGGATTCCGTCTCTATGTGACGGTAACGGTTTGGCCAAAATTTTCACATCCACATTAAAGAGGCTAATATGTCTATAACAAGCACAGGAAGTTGGGACTTTTCCTTCCTTGAGCAGTGATGAAATGCATTGTGGTGAGAGAACCCTGTTTCAGTGATTCAGCAAGTACTGACAAAAGTAACATGGCTAATTTCACAAGAAACATCTTATGCTAGTTGCCGGTGATATAGTAGATTAGTATTCCTGCTTTTCTTGTTGCTTAATGCTGACAAATTATACTGTATTTCTTGTCTTCCTGATGCCTGACTCCGTTTTCTCTCTGTTTAACCCTCTGGGGTCCGAGGGCATTTTTTGGACAGTTCACTCGCCTGGCACAAATGATTATTATTGCTGTTAACAGCTCTCACTGCATCCCACAATCAAGTTTTATGTCTCTTTTTTTTCAGGACAACCTGTGCGTTCATAATATATATATATATATATATATATATATATATGCTTTTGTTGTGTTTTATAAGTGTAAAAAAGGTTTACAATCAAATGTAAGAAAGAAAAAAGTAAAGCGGAAAATAACTTTCCACACACATTTATTCAAAACACACAGCAACCTATAATAAACAACTGTTTTGACACTTTATAAAGGTAATTTGAGGTCTTGTGAAAGACTGTACAACAAAAAGGTTCAGACAATAAACACAAATGCACTTTTGAACAATATACAAAATGGTCTTTTTTTGTCTTCATCTCAAAGCAATTTCTGTCTGTTATTACACAAAGGTTACAACACAAACTTCTACTACTGTGTTTTGGACTGTTCTGTGCTGCTCCTAAAGCAGCTTTTATTCACACTTTGGCCCACCTTGGCTCCTTACAGTCTGAGGAGTGGCCCTCCCCCTCACTCCATTGATATGGTAAACAAGTGCTTTATGCCGAGAAAGCAATCCAGTAATATTCACATGCAAACTAGTGGAGCAATCCTGATAGTTACACACTCTTTGTTTGAGCTTGGGAGATTGTCATCAGAGGCTCTGTTTGCTCCTGCTTTCACTGATCGCTGTGCGTAATGGCGCAGGGCGCACTGGCTGTACTCACTGGAGCACCCAGGGGCTATTCAAACGGGCCAACTAGTAGCATATCACTCCTGAAAACGATCTTTGGCTTTTCATGTGAGGTAAATCTGCCCTACGATTGGATTTTGGAAAACCATGTGACAATGAACCAATTCTGATTGGACGCTCACATTGCGCACGTCATCACACAGCTTCTATGAGGAGTACAAAGATGGCAGATGGCTGGCTCGAAAGACCGCAGAGTTAACTTTTCAGCAAAAAAAAAAAAAAAAAAGAGTAAGTTTCTATCTCATATCATTAAAAAGTTATTTATAATTTAGTAAAGCTTGGGCTTAGCCATTGTATAAGACGGTGTCCCCAGAGGGTTATGGTGCATCTCCATCCAAAGATGGGTGTTGTAATTGTGCTGGAGACCCTCCTGTCCTGTGCACCAACTGCATTTCCTGTATATTCGTTTTGTGCATTGTTCTGTAATTTATGTCTGTAGCATGGCCCAAGCAGAGGGTCACCCCTTTGAGTCTGGTCTGCTTGCGGTTTCTTCCTCAGAGGGAGTTTTTCCTTACCACTGTTGCTCTGGGGGTTAGTAAGGTTAGACCTTACTTGTGTGAAGGGCCTTGATGCAAATTTGTTGTGATTTGGCACTATATAAATGAAAATAAATTGAAAATATGAATTCAGCAGCAATATGTTGACCTAACTTCAAATGTTGAATGTCTCATTTATTTTTGCATTTTTACAGTTAATCAAATAAACATTTTTGAGATATGTTAACTTACTCTGGTTTGCAGTGTAGCTTCTAGGTTATAATTTAAGGTTATAATTATAATTTATCTAGGTTATAATTTATTAGGAATAAGTGATGGGTAAATAAAAGAAATTGTAATTTTCTTGGTGCAGCACAAACGAACTTCATCAGATGTGACGTGATCAAACCAAATGTTTAGCATGTGTCAAACCACGACTGCATTTATAAACCCAGAACCACTTTTCCGTGTGCTGTGCGAGTGGATGTTTTTGAATAATGGTGGGTATCTTGCTTTGAAGCAAAAATCTAAATCTTCAGACACTTAAACGCCCACCCGCAGCTCTTCAGCCTGTTGGTTTGTACCGGCTCATTTCCATGCGTGGGAACAAAGCATCATCATATCACATCTCACCATTCCCGCTTCTCCAGAGCGCTGCTCACACACGTTTTCATACATGTTCAAACCTAAAACACATGAGAGCTGTTTGCTGATTGGTCAGCTGACCTGTCAAAAAACTCTTCCAGGGGCTCAAAGAGATTCAGCTTGTGTGAGGGTTATAAATCTCTCCCCTCAGATCGATAATAAGGTTTCATAAAGTACATTCAGCAGTCAGTCTGCCTTTAGGGGGCGGGGCTGTGACTTGAGAGGGTCCAACACATAATCAGGAACAAGGGTATATTCACATGTAGCTGACAGACTGAATGAAAATGATCTGCAACTGTTAACTTATTTTACAACCCAAATCAGAAAATGTTGGGACGAGATGGAAAATGCAATTTAAAAAAGTTTGCAGTGATCCTTACATTTACTGACTTCTATTTCTGTTTCATTGCAGACTGTATGAACCCAAGATATTTATGTTTTGTATGATCCGCTTCATTTAATTTTCTACTATGCATCTTTTCCTGCATTTCAGGCCTACAACACATTCTAAAAAAGTTGGGACAGTAAAGCATTATCACTTTGAAATGTTTCCTTTCCTTCTCACAACACTTAAAAGATGTTTTGGCATTGAGGATACGAAGCAGTGAAACGCTTCAGGTATTGTTTTGTCCCATTCTTCCTGCAAACACATCTTAAGGTGTGCAACCGTATGGTGTCATTGTTGCATTTTCTATTTCAAAGTTCTCCTACATTCTCTATTAAGGACAGGTCCAGACTGCCAGTCCCGTACCCGTTCCTTCCTCTTCTGCAGCCATGCCTTTGTAATGTGAGTAGAATATGCTTTTGCATTGTCTTGTTAAAAGATACATGGACATAGGACAAGATGTCATCTTCAAGGCAGGATATGTTGCTCTAAAAACTTTTCTGCATTAACGCTGCCATCACATAAGTGTAAATTCCCTTTGCTAAGGCCCCTGGCACAACCCCAGACCGTGACAGGCCCCGGCTTTTGGACTTGTTACTGATAAGTCTGGATGGTCCTTTTCGTCTTTGGTCTAGAGCACACAGCATCCATTTCTTCCAGAAAGATCTAGAATACTGATTTTTTTTTTTTTGTCTAACCACAATACACTTTTACACTGTGTGATGGTCAAACCCTGGTTCCTCCAAGCACAGAAAAATCGAGGGTGCTTGTGGATAAGATTAGGCTTCTTTTTGGCTTTTTAACTCTGTATTGTAGTGCTTGGCAAAGATTTCCCAAAGTAATGCTTTGCCCATGTGATTATATCAGCTATTGATGATTGAAGGTTATTCATGGAGTGCCATCTGAGGGATCAGACAACATGGGTGTTCACTTTCAACTTGTGTCCTTGCCGTTTTATACACTGAAATTCCTAAAGATCCTTGAATTCTTTAATGAATTTATGCATTGTAGGAGGATAAATATGCAAATGTCTTCCAATATTTCCTTGAGGAACATTGTTTTTAAACATTTCAACATGATCCTGATCCATTTGCTGACAAGCTGGACATCCACTGTCCATCTTTGGTCCTTAAAACTCAGCCTTCTGTGGATATTGTTTTTGGACCAAGTCATCATTAAAATCACCTGTTGACATTGTCTGTTTGGAATAACATTATTTAATTAAAATTTTTTAAATCTCATTACCAGCCTGAAATTGCCTCCATCCAAACATTTTTTTTAAATATGTTGTATGTATTGATGTATATTAAATTAAATAAAATAACAAAAATTAATTCCTTCTTTTTCCTCTATATCCCAACTTTTGGGGGGTTGTAAATATTTGTAAAATAAACAAACCTAATTACATTTTTTTCTGTCGACCTCGCGGCTTGATGGAAAAATATTAAGTAACCATTTATTAACACCAAGCTTTCATGTGGAAACATAAGAGGAAATGTCAGAGGATGTTTGAAAAACAAAATAGAATTTTTAATTTTTTTTTTTAATTTTTAGAACCTTGAGACTTTGCAGCCAACATAATTTTCTAGCTCGACACCAAACAGAAGGACAAACAGTGAGAGTCAACGGCAAAATCCATAGAACCCTGATCAGTCTGAGTGTTTAAAGATCGCGGCCCCTTGCTGTGTCGCCCTCTGTTTGCAGCTCTGCATTTGTTTTATAGACCTCCAGTTAAATGAAAATGAGACGGAGCAGTAAAGATGCTCTGCGACGAGCCTCAGCTGTGCACTAATGAACTTCAACAACATGTTACTTGGATAATTCAGTCACAGTATTCAGATAATTGTGCTTTAAATGCACTTTTGATTGATATTTACTTTATATGACAATCATCACCAAATCTCTCCGTAAAATAAGGGACCTCATAGGGTTGAGATGTTTCACACTCATCTGGATATTTACTGAAAATCACGAAGAATAAATGTCGACATTTATTTCATGTTTGTGATGATAATCTACTGATGATTTTCCATTTAATTTTCCATCAGAATTTTTACATTTTCTTTTGAACTCTGTAAATGAGATTGAAGACATTTCCACCAACTACTGAAAGTAACCACTGGCTTCACATCTGAATCACAACCAAACCTTTATGGATTTGTCCTATTAAACTAAATAATAAAAATATGATCATTACTTTGAGTAGTCCGGCTAACAGATGAACCAACAAACAGAATTGTAAGAACAATGTTCTTGATGAAAGTTTGATAGTTTTACCATATTTTTCAAGTGTCATTTTTTTAGGCTTTAAACTATATGTGTGTGTATGTGTATGTACGTATGTATATATATATACAACCCCTGGCAAAAATTATGGAATCACCGGCCTCGGAGGATGTTTGTTCAGTTGTTTAATTTTGTAGAAAAAAAGCAGATCACAGACATGACACAAAACTAAAGTCATTTCAAATGGCAACTTTCTGGCTTTAAGAAACACCATAAGAAATCAGGAAAAATAATTGTGGCAGTCAGTAACGTTTACTTCTTTAGACCAAGCAGAGGGAAAAAATATAGACTCACTCAATTCTGAGGAATAAATTATGGAATCACCCTGTAAATTTTCATCCCCAAAACTAAAACCTGCATCAAATCAGATCTGCTTGATAGTCTGCATCTAAAAAGGAGTGATCACACCTTGGAGAGCTGTTGCACCAAGTGGACTGACATGAATCATGGCTACAACACGAGAGATGTCAATTGAAACAAAGGAGAGGATTATCAAACTCTTAAAAGAGGGTAAATCATCACGCAATGTTGAAAAAGATGTTGGTTGTTCACAGTCGGAACGAATGGGAGGAAACTGGAGTCGTCTGAGACTAAACTGTAAGAAACCGCCTAAGGAAAATGGGATTTACATACAGAAGAGTACTGTTTGTCACTCATTAAGTCCATGCCTCAGAGACTGCAAGCTGTTATAAAAGCCAGAGGTGGTGCAACAAAATACTAGTGATGTTGGAGCGTTTTTTTGTTTTTCATGATTCCATAATTTATTCCTCAGAATTGAGTGATTCCATATTTTTTCCCTCTGCTTGGTCTAAAAAAGTAACCGTTACTGACTGCCACAATTATTTTTTCCTGATTTCTTATAGTGTTTCTTAAAACCAGAAAGTTGCCATTTGAAATTACTTTAGTTTTGCGTCATGTCTGTGATCTGCTTTTTTTCTACAAAATTAAACAACTGAATGAACATCCTCTGAGGCCGGTGATTCCATAATTTTTGCCAGGGGTGTGTGTGTGTATACGAGGTCTATTAGAAAAGTATCCGACCTTATTATTTTTTCAAAAACCATATGGATTTGAATCACGTGTGATTACATCAGACAAGCTTGAACCCTCGTGGGCATGCGAGAGTTTTTTCACGCCTGTCGGTTACGTCATTCACCTGTGGGCAGTCTTTGAGTGAGGAGTCGTCCACCCGCTCGTCGATTTTTTCATTGTTTAGGAATGGCTCAGAGACTGTTGCTTTGTTTGATAAAATTTTTTCAAAACTGTAAGGCACAACTGAGTGGACACCATTCAATAAATTCAGCTGGTTTTCGGTAAAAATTTTAACGGCTGATGAGAGATTTTGGTCTGGTAGTGTCGCTTTAAGGACGGTCCACGGCGCCTGACGGCGATCTGCGCTTCGAGGCGGCAGCGTCTCGCCGTTTCAAGTTGAAAACTTCCACATTTCAGGCTCTGTTGACGCAGTAAGTCGTCAGAGAACAGAGAACTTTCAGAAGAAGTCGGCATGAGGAGTTTATTCGGACATTCCATTGTTAACGGTCATTTTGTAATGAAAGAACGTGCGGGCAGAGTCGCATGTCGGGCTGGACCCGACCGCGGGGGGTCGCGGCAGGAAAAACACCTCCGTTGGAAATCTTAACGGGCAAGTTGGAACATGCCCAAGCTAAACAATTTACACAATTGTTAAACAATTTCTCAGTTACTCACTTGTTGAAAGCCATTAAAAGCCGCCTGAATTCTACAAATGGTTTTCAACACGGAGGTGTTTTTCCTGTCGCGGCGCACACAGATTTGCCGAGTCGTCACGGAAACAACTCGGCGAATTTGCGCGTACGTCTTTCATTAAAAAAATGTCCTTAAACAGTGGAATGTCCGCATAAATTCCTCATGCCGGCCTCTTCTGAATCTTCTCTGTTCTCTCACGATGTCCTGGGTGAATTAAGCCTTAAATTAGGATGTTTTAAGCTCGAAACAGGCCAACGACAGCGCCTGGAAGCGCTGCAGGACGTCCCGCTCCGTGGGAAGTCCTTACACCGACAGAAACACCCCATAATCTCTCCAGCCGTTAAACTTTTCACAGAAAACCAGCTTAATTTCTCGAATAGTGTCCACTCGGATATTCCTCACAGGTCCAGAAAAATTTTGATAAAGCAACGCGCGCCGTCTCGAGCAGCGTGTGAAACAAAGGAATTCAGCCGAGAGGGCGGGACCACATCTCACTCAAGGCCTGCCCACAGGGAAATGACGTCACCGACACGCGTGAAAAACTCACGCATGCGCACGAGGGTTCAAGCATGATTGGTGTAATCGCATGTCATTCAAATCCATATAGTTAAAAAAAAAACTAAAGGGTCGGTTTATTATCTAAGAGACCTCGTATATATATATATATATATATATTACTAGTTTGGGAGGTCCTGCATGTTATAGCAGTTCGTATACCAAAAAGTACCATTGTTATTAATTATTATTTATGGGGCTTTCTCAAGAATTAAAGCACAATAAAAGAATTAAAAGAATAAGAAGTAGACTGAAACCATGCACAACAACCCCAAATTAACGAGCTGATAAAGAGCAAAAAGTTCTGACTTATACTCGAAACAAGGTATATATATTTTAACTTTAATGTGATTACTTAGAGTTAAGGTTTTCATGGCTAATTATTGATGGTAACCTTTCGCTGTATTTTATTTGGTCTATCAGGAATTTTAATTTTCACACAAGTCATCTGAGATTGATCCGTCTCAAGTAGTTATTCTTTAACAAAATGACGTGTCACAGGGATTCAAAATGGTTAATGAGGCCCACTGAAGTCATTGTGCTGATGGTAACAGTATTATTTTTATTTATTTTTAAATTAACATCATTTACATTGGATGTTCCACAGGTCAACTCATAATTGGGCATCAACACACTGATGGGTCAAAGTTCACCAATGTTGAAGTTGGTGTGAAGTCTTTTGAAGCATTCGTTTTTTTGGGGGGGGGGGGGGGGGGGTTGAATTCACCTACCTCACCGGACTTGGAAAAATTTCTGGATCATTAATTTATTCAATTTTTTTTTATTAATTAACAAATTTTATTGTTAAAAGTTATCATTCCTTAATTTTAGCCTGTTATTGTGTAGCTGAATACTCATTGATGACGTATTTTCAATATGCAGATGACAGGATTATGTTGCACTAGTCTGAAAAGTTTCCACGTTTGAGTCCTTTTTAAAAACCACAGTCAAAACACGTTCAGCGCTCATACGTGAGCTGCTGTGCTAAGTAAGAGATTTGATGGATGAAACACTTAGAATCTCTTGAACAATCTTTGGATCCTTCTGCAACTGAAGCAGTGAATAGTTGCACCTGCACACATCTGTGAGTGTAACTGGGTGAAATCTCGCCTGAGTGAGGTTTTACTTGCTCCGCTTGGCTGTTTAGCCTGTTGCCATAGTGATGGACCAGTCATTGAGAGATGGAATAAGACATGACACGAAAATGTTTCTCTGGGAACATGGTGATACGTCTGATCCGTATTAACATTCAGCCTGTTGCTCGGTGACAGTTAAACTATTCCACACCGGTACCTGACCGAGGATGAAACTGTTCTGCCTGTCCGCCCTCGTTTGGATGTTTATTCATGTTGGACTCTGGTTGCTGTGCAGTTGTGGTAGAGTGGGACGGCTGTCTCCAGACCAGCAGAACCACATGCTTTGTTATGAGCATGAGCACCTCCTCTGAAAGGTCAACAATAATTGAAAAAGTACCGAGGCATGAAGGTCTAATGAATGCATGCAGAGCTTCACAACACATCCCGCATATTGTAGCGCAGTGGGCCGGCAGTCTGCTTTATCTGGCTTTAAATTCATGACACCCTGTCAACTGAGCTCAAACAATAAAATAATAAGTTTAACATTTTCAAAACCCTGTTATAATGCTGTTTTGAAAGAACCCATGAAAGGTTTTTTGGACACCATTTCAGCATCATGTTGCAACACTGTTAAAAAGCAAGAAAATTGAAACCTCATTTGTTGGTGCATCAATAGAAGCTTTAGTGAAAAGGAAACTGTCATCGACAAAAAAGCTGATACATGCAGAAGTTTTGCAATAATATGGCCTGTGAGACTGAGAGAAACTTGAGAGGATGTTGTGTGTTGGGGGGGTTGGCTGGACATTTGGTGTTCTTTCTTTTCTTTGCTCTCCAGGTGGTATGCAAACTGATTTATTGTCTGTGGAGAAGGTGCTGGCAGAAGAGTCCTTCACCCTCATCAACATGATAGCAGCACCTGTGGATGATGCTCATGTGCAACCTTAAAGACTTTCAGCTGAAGCAGATATTGAGATGACGTTCTGCATTTAAGCCATGTGTGATTCAAGCAGAATTGCCGGGAACTCGACCTTGTGATGTTCGTTTGTGAGACGCTGAGGACCGCGCCTGGGTTTGACACATCGTGCCTGTGAAGGAGGACGGGTGAGGGACACATGCTGTCAGCACACATCAGAGGTGATTGATTGTCTGAATAAATGTTAATAGTAACGTGGTATTTTGTTACGCAGTATATTTGAACATTGATGAGAATTGTGCAGCTCGCTTCTCACGGCCGTGGCGTGCGGACTGATGATCCTCCACCTGTTGTGAGAAGCTGCTCATTTACTAAAGCTTAAATTCAGACCTGAATGTGTTGCTGATAGTGTGTGCCTTTGAAGGATATAGTTATAGCTGCTGACTTACCTCACCTTTTCTATCCTTCACAGAATCGGTTTGTCGTGTCCACCTGGGGGGGTTTGGCGGTGAACGTGAGTCCAGAAGCGCCGGGCTTCGATCCCTTTGGGCGCTGGAGAGCGCGCCGTCCTTCACTCCGCCAGATAAACGCACTTTTATGTTTGTACACAGAGTATTGCACAAAAAGGGGAAAATAAAATTTTTGTTTTTTCTGGAACCGCTTTCTGGTTATTTAGCGCTGGGTTCAGTCAGACGCAGGTCCGATCCTCAACCCGCGTCGGCACATAACAGAGGAGATCTTAGTCATGGGCAGAGGTATTGGACAAAGTCAGTCTTCTAATGAGAACAAAGATCCAAGTCTTGAAGGTCCTGGTGCTTCCTATCTTGGACTGTAAGCAGTGACCTACGGCAACAGCTGGATGTCTTTGGCAGCAGGTCTCTTTGTAGGATCCTTGGGTACTGTTGGAATGAATCTGTATCAAATGAATCCATTATGTGACAGACCTTCTAACTGAACTTTGAGAAATAATCTCTACCTTCAGAATTCCACTGTCTTTCATCCTGTGACTTGTTTAAAAACAACCGGCTGTAAAAGTGATTTTAGTTATGTTAAAATCTACTTTAAAGAAGCCACTGTCACAAATTTGTGTTTTTATTTCATTTAAATCACATTGCAAAAATTTATTGTCAGTGTGAAACAAATAATCATGATTTTAAATAAATAATCCTAAATTTTCTGATCATGGTTTGACTTAAAAAATGAAAACTTTCTTTTTCATGAGCTGAACTCAAAGGTCTAAAACATTTTCTACATTCACAAAAGATCTATTTCTCTCAATATTGTTCACAAATCTGTCTAAATCTGTTAGTGAGCACTTCTCCTTTGCCGAGATAATCCATCCCACCTCACAGGTGTGCCTTAAGCTGGCCACAACAAAAGGCCACTCTGAAATGTGCAGTTTTATCACACAACACAATTCCACAGTTGTCGCAAGTTTTGAGGGAGAGTGCAGTTGGCATGCTGACTGCAGGAATGTCCACCAGAGCTGTGGCCCGTGAACTGAATTGTGTGTGCCTGGAATAAGTCAGTAAGTCTTTTTTTCTTTAGTGTTTTGTTACAAAGAAAATTAATGTAGTGATTTTTCCACCAGTTGACTCATTGCTTGAAGTAACGAAACATGAATGACTAAATGTGCTGTCTTTTATTTTGGCTGATTAGTCATTAGTGGACACTTCTCTTTTCTTTCCTTTTTTTTTTAACTTTATCCATTTCCGTCCTCCTCCTTGTTTTGTTACCTTTCATCCTTGATTCTTTCCTTGTACCCTACCTTTCATACTCATCCTACCTCACACAATCCTCTCTCTGTCTCTGCCTCTTCCCACATCAGCAGGCTGGTTGTGTGTCTCCACTCAGCCGTATTAGTTGAATTAGCATTGCCACAAGCAGCTACACCAAACCCTGCCATGTAACCATGGTACACACACACACACACACACACACACACACACACACACACACACACACACACACACACACACACACACACACACACACACACACACACACACACACACACACACACACACACACACACACTCTTAAATCATCAACTTTTGTGCAGGCAAGGATGCAAATAATCAAGTTGTGCATACACGCATCAATCATCCATTTCCGAGTCTAACATAAAGAGATTCTGTGCACATCAGCGCACAAGTGACATCGCACAATATGAACGAGACGACAGCTGACACGAACACACAGTCAGACTATGGCAGTGTCTTAGCACAGCATGTGTGTGTGTGTCCAAGTGCACAGCGTATAAGTTTGTCTCGAGTATGTGCAGGCTGCTGTGAGTCGGCGCTCACTATGCAGAACACGAAAATGACACAGTCGTCGCTCACTGTGAAGAGCGCCAAAACGGCTCAGTCAGCCTCCAAACGTAGTACTTGCCTGGAAACTAACACTTTGTGGGCAGGTTCAAATCCCTGTCAGACTGGAAAATCACTGAGGGCCCTTGGGTAAGGTCTTTAGTCCACCAATTTGTCCCCAGTGTGCAGCTGAGCATCTTGCACAGTGGCACACTGGCATTAGGTGTGTATGGGTCAATGTGAGGCATCACTGTAAAGCACTTGTGTGTTAGCTTCAAGTGGAAATGCAGTTCATTTAGTTTGATCTTCGCTATCTGCACTCAAGCATTTGGTGCTGATCAGTACTCGGATTTGTATTCTGGATTTCTTTTTCTTTTCCATGCAGATCCAGAGTCTGGATCAGTCCCAGAGAACAGGCAGGGTTTGGTGTCTGTTTACTCTCAGTGCCCTTTAGGGTGGTTTTTTTTAAGTCTGTTGCTATCCTTTTCTGTTTTTGTTTTACTTGTTCTCAGGATGACTAAAAACTTACAGATCACTTTTTCTGAAACTTAGTGATACTTTCTCTTCATCTGATAAAACGTTTAAATTTTGGGATTTAACATGAAGTGGAATTCACCTAAGGGCCTTATTTGTTTCACAAGATGGTGCTCTTTCAGCCATCACAAGTTTGGGGCTGTAAAAGCTCATTCATTCTGCACATCCTGTATTCTTTGCTCAGCTGCAGTACCTTTTAGACAATGTTTCTGTGTAGACTCTCAGTTGTCCAGGTGGTTTCCATAGTAGAGAAGCTTGAATCTTCGACTGGACTGGGTTGCTTGATGCGAGGACGTTTCGCTTCAGATCGCAGAAGCTTCCTCAGCTAAAATTCTTGCTCTGGTAGTCTGACTTCCTCCAGCTTTTGTGACTTCTGTTTATTCTTCTCTACTAGTGTCAAGAAAGAAGTCATCTACATACACTTTGGATGCCATTGTGCAGGTATGGACGAGGTAATCTGGATGCGTTCTGACACTGCTGACCACGCCTCCTTTCCTCCCGACTGTATCTGATGATGGTACTATGTGCTGTTTCGGCCTGGTTCCTGCACATTCTTGCTATGTGTGACAGGGGCTTCAGTTAATTAGTGATAACTCCAATCTGCCCCTAGTGGATAAACACTTTAACTGTTCAGGTACAAAGTGTCAAGTTTTTTTGTGTGTGTGTTGCTTAGATAAAACAATCTGAGTTGAGCCTGACTAATATATTGATTTGCTGATATTGGCCAGTATGAACCTTTCACAAAAATGTCAGTATCGACATTAGTTTTACAGATATGAAAATTGTTATCTTGCTGAATAAACATTGGAGAAAAACACTTTAGCTCCTGGAAATGGTGTCATAATACAGTTTATCCAGTTTCTCTCTGATGGCATTGTTTACAATGCTATCTAGCATGGCTGGGACCCCATCATGCCTTGGTCACACTAGCTATAAGAGACAGAGGCAAAGCGACCAGCTGCCATTCATTTTCAATTACAGTGGGCGTTTTACAGTGACCAGACACAAGCGTTTACTACACCACTATCTACATGTGACCAAAATAGACAAGAAGTGTGTTTTGTGCAAATGATCAGTCTTGTGACATTGATTGCCAATCAAGGTGAAGCCAGTGTGACTTATGTTGATTGGTTGTATTTATTGCTAATTAAGAAAGTTCATGTTTAAACTGGAAAACATCAAACCTCAATTACTTTTGTTTGCATAAGGATTTGATAATGAAATGTTAGGAATTGTTGCTCCTTTTTAAATGCATATATGCAGATATATCAGTACTGAAAATATTTTACTCTCCAATACTGAATTTTTTTTTTTTTTTTTAACCTTTTCTTGACATTTTCTAGGCTAAATGACTAACGTGAAAAATATGGATAGTTAAAAATTATTGCATCCACTGTCAGTGGTGTTTTTGGAATAGTAAATGTTCATATTCAGGCAGGTCCCGTGATGTGATTAGTTTTGACTTCCAGTCATGTTTTTCCTTCTTGATTCTTCCTCCGTGTGTTAATGTGCTTTGTACTCGTCCTCTGATCTGCTAATGAATCTTGCAAGGGTAGAATGAGGGGATCAAGTGAGTGCTGCCATTTTTCTGCAAGCATCAGCAAAGCCGGCTGACGCTAATAGACAACATCATCAAGATTGAGCGTGATTGGCTGAGCAATACGGCGTCGGGCTGGGGGCCTGCTTGGTGCTAAAACACGCACGGAGCTGCTCTCTGCTGAATGCTTAATGAGCTCGGCTGTGGAGGCTGCAGACTGTGTTAGTACATTAAAACACTGCTTGAGAATCAAACACTTCACCTCCCGCTGCTAATAATAGTTGAGGACGTGGAACATTTTGGCCTGCAGACAGGGATTCAGATACAAAAGCGGCTCTGCAGAGAAATACAAGTCAAGACTGCAAAAAGGACAACCTGTTCAGGTATAAGGGACAAAGAGTCACTACATCCAAATGCCAAAAAAAACATGCACAATGTATTTGTAAACTTTTTGCATAAGCCACACTCCTTCAGTCTTCACATTAAAATCCATTCATAATCCCTACTGGCATTTGCTGGAGCTTGGCGGAGATATGCACTCTATTGATGTTTTTGTACAGTGAACCTTTCAGTGCTATTTGTAAAAACAACTCTGTATTATAGTCCTTGACAAAGGCTTCCCTTGCAGTTATATCAGCTATAGATGAATGACTGCTCTTGATGTAGTGCAGTCTGTACACCAAGCTTTCATCTGTATGCATAAAAGAAGAAATGCAGAGGATGATTGAAAACACAAAACTGAATTTTATTTTTATTTGCTGGGTTTTGGTAGAGTTGTGCACTACTAGTATTTTGTTTAGGCTTCTTTATTGTACAGTAAACTTTTCTGTGGTACTTGTAAATGCGCTCTGTGTTACTTGTAAATGCAGCTCTGTGTTGTAGTGCTTGACAGAGGTTTCCCAAAATCATCCCTTACCATGTGGTTATATCAGCTATTGAGTGAATGGCTGTTCTTGATGCAGTCTGTATACAGTGTTCATGGAACATAAAAGAAGAAATGTCAGAGGATGTTCGAAAAACACAAACTGAATTCCGATTTTTTATTTGCTGGGGTCTTGGTGGAGGTATGCACTCTACTTCAGTTGACACCTCCACTCTTAAGTTGTAAAATTCTTCATCAGTAATTTTCATCTGGATGGTTTCTTGGACAGAGCATCTAGCTCTGGCATAGGAATCGGACTACCAGCCTATTGCCCAGGGTGCAATTCCAGCTGTATGCTTTAGGCTACCTGTTTATTCCTTGGACAAAACACTTCGTCTGCATTGTCTCAGTCGATCCGGCTGTAAACGAGGTTGAGGAAACGACCTGTGATGGACTTCCAGGAGGAGTCATACACTGTCATGCGCTTCATGCTCTGGAATTTGGGGATAATCCACAGACAGCAGTGCCCCAATGAGCCTCAGTACTTATTTCTTACGTGGACAGAAACGGATTCAGGTGTACCAGTGCCGCTTTTAATTATCTCAAGTAACATCATCATGATCCTGCTTACTTTTTTAATGCCTTATTTTCCCCCGTGCAGTGAGCACCGCAAACGAACTTCCATTTAGAAATCTGAGAGGACGCATCTCAAAGTCGACGCAAACAGGATTCCTCCCTCTGGGCGTTGCCATGAGACACGAGTGAGATTTCATTGAGCAGAGTACAAACAGATTGTTTCACATGGTGCTTTCAGGTCAGGTGGGACTTTTCAGTGCTAAGGTGGAGAAACTGAAGTCGCAGGTTGTACAGAGCAGATGTGACGGACACACTTAAACTGTTGTGCAGCAGCTGGATAATCAGATATGTTTGCATCAAAAGCAACATGACTGCAAATGCTGTTTTAAAATTTCCCAAAATGGAATGTTTCATATTCCAGGTCAAGTTATGCATGTTCACCAAATGTAGTGAAAATCAGCCTTGGTAACATTAAATGGGAGAAATAACATTTATTTTAAAAAAAAGTATTTGATTGAAGTAATTCATTTTGGAATGACGCCCCCTGTCTGTCCTGTATGTATGTATGTGTTACTGTCTGAGTGTGGTTCAGATGATTTTTGTTTACTTATTTTTTAAGGGTGTGTCAGTGAAGGCAGCGTTTCCTAACATGGCATGTCTCATTGTTTCCTCAGTCCTTGTATTATTGAGCTTTTGGCCGATCCCGCGTGGAATATTGAGCTGAATATTAAATATTGAAACGGGCCTGGAGGCGGTGGGTCTGCTGCTGCAGATCTGAGGAAGCCTCCTCCATTTTCCCCTCATTTGAGTCCTCGTGCATCACCGCCTGGGTGAAGCGTTCTGAAATGTTGATGCAAAATGTTTATCGCCATGATTATCTGTGTTTACGGCCACGTGCCGTCTGCGACCGTGACACCCGGGTGATCCTACACAGCTACTAAATTAACCTCAAATGGCTCGTCCGTCTTTATGAGCGGTAAGGCTTCCAGCCTATGGAAGGAAGAAGGAGGAGGGAAATGGGGAAGAAGCCACTGCAGGAGAGAGGAAAGAATTTAAAGTTACTCGGGTCACCAAAAAAAAAAGTCATACACCGTATATAGGGGGCTAATTAATCATTCAATCATTGAAATAATGAATTATTTAATAGGGCAGCACGGTGACTTAGTGGTTAGCACTGTTGCCTCACAGCAAGAAGGTCGTGCGTTTGATCCCACCTGTGGCCTTCCACACAGAAAGGCCACAGGTTAGGTGGATTGGACACTTTAAAAATTGTCCGTATGTGTGCATGTAGGTGTGAATGCGCTTGTTTGTCTACATGTGTCCCTGTGACAGACTGGCGTCCTGTCCAGGATCTACCCCGCCTCACCTTCTATGACCGCTCGGATAGGCTCCAGCCCCCCGCGACCCTTAATTGGAGTAAGCGGTTGAAGATGAGTGAGTAATTATTTAATAGCTAGTAATCTGAAAATGTGAACGAAAACAGAACTTTATTCCAAGAAGTGCAGCCAAAGGCAAAAAAAATAGTACAGCAAAGAAGAAACAAAATCGAACGATGCTCTTGGCAGAATCATTTCCTGTTGCGCTGTGTTGACTTTCCATCGTTTTATTTGCATATGTGTTCTGTGTGTTTGTCACACACTCTGTGTTCACACTAGCAGCTGAACTATCCTCAATCTGACTTTTCTGTCACATCGGTTCCTTTGGTCAGATTTGAAAATGTCCGTTTGTTTGGTTTTGTGTCTTGTACTTTTTCCTCCTTCTTCCGCTGTTTCTCCTCTTCTCCTCTCCTCTCCTCTCCTCTTCTCTACTCTCCTCTACTCTTTCACCTCTTCCTCCATTCTTCTTCTTTCATCTCACTGTCCTCCTCCTTCTTCTACTTTCACCTCTTCCTCCATTCTTCTTCGTTCTTCTCATCCTCCTCCTATACTTTTCCACCTCTACCTTCTTTCTTCTCGTCCTTGTGCTCCCCTTCTACTACTACGTTTTTGCCTCCTTCTGCTTTTTCACATCTTCTTCTTTCTTCTCATCCTACTACTTTTTTGCCTTCTGCTTCTTCTGCTTTTTCACCTCTCCTCCTTTTTTTTGTCTTTGTATCCTCCTCTTTTCTTCTCCTCCTTGTACTTTTTTCACATCTTCCTCCTTTCTTCTTCTTTGTCATCCTCCTCCTTTCTTCTCCTCCTACTTTTTTCACATCTTCCTCCTTTCTTCTTTGTCGTCCTCCTCCTTTCTTCTTCTTCTTCTTCTTCTTCTTCTTCTACTTTTCACCTCTTCCTCCTTTCTTCTTCTTTGTCACATCTTCCTCCTGCTTCTTCTTTGTCATCCTCCTCCTTTCTTCTCCTCCTTCTTCTACTTTTCACCGCTTCCTCCTTTCTTCTTCTTTGTCATCCTCCTCCTTTCTTCTTCTCCTTCTTCTACTTTTTTCACATCTTCCTCCTTTCTTCTTCTTTGTCATCCTCCTCCTTTCTTCTTCTCCTTCTTCTACTTTTCACATCTTCCTCCATTCTTCTTCTTTCTCATCCTCCTCTTTTCTTCTTCTACTACTAGTACAATTACTCCTTTTTTGCCTCCCCCTCCTTCTGCTTTTTTCCTTCCTTCCTTCCTTCCTTCCTTCCTTCCTTCCTTCCTTCCTTCCTTCCTTCCTTCCTTCCTTCCTTCCTTCCTTCCTTCCTTCCTTCCTTCCTTCCTTTCCTTCCTTCCTTCCTTCCTTCCTCTCACCACACAATCCTAGAACCTACTTTATGCCTCCGTCTGTTCACACGGCACCAGCAGAGCTCAGACCCTCATCAGATGGCTGAGCAGCTCTGATCTGAAACTGAACATCTCATCAGATTTTGTTTGTTTACACGACACAATGATTCGATCACATTCAGACACAGTCATCAGATTCAGATCAGCCGTTCACGTCAACATGTTAGAAGGTTCAAGGTTGACTTCTTTGTTGGTGTCTGGATTGGGAAAGTTGACAGCAGGTGTGCTCATGAAAACTGTGGCTCTGTAATGAAACTATATTTGGACCTGATGTGTTACAGTCTCAATGGGGGTTTGTGTGGATCCTTTAAAAGCTGCAAAGTATCTCGTTTTTTTCCTTGTTTTTTATGGCACAGATCTGTTTGGAAACATAATTTGTAATGAAAGCAGCGTATCTGTTTTCAAAGTGCATTAATGAAGTTCTCCTTCATGGCGGGGAGAGTGTGTGGAAGCAGAATGTCTGCTGACATACCCATTAGATGCCACTTTCTACATTCCTGTGTCACTTTACAGACTTTCTGAAATAGCAGGAATTTTTATTTCTTCTGAATTCAGACAGGCAGATTTTAATGCAATTTTCTTTCTCTTCACATTCTGAAATGTAGAAATCTGAATTTCCATTTTATGGAGAAAAGTCGAGCCGATGCTTCAAAGTTGTGACTCTGCATGAGGATTTCTCGACCTGGGTTCAGTTGAGGAGAAGTGCACACCTGCGGTGTTTGCGTAGCTCAGTAAAATGGATGGAGCATTGCCCTGCTGGCAGCCACGCCTACTGCAGAGAGCTCATAAAGCAGGCCACGCCTTCTGGAGAGTGTGACTTTTTTATTTTTTAATCAGTGGACTCTGATAATAGAATATTGATAATATGAGTGAATTAATGTCTTGTCTGACAGAGGATCCACCTTTTAATGTCTTTTGGAGGGTTTTCATCATAGAACAAATTAATACAGGACCTCATTGAAAATTGCTACCAGGCCTGAATTGGGTTGATTTTTGATGTTGTTAATCCAGTTGTTTCTTTGAGGTACGATGGGTTCGTACACTAAGAACAGTTTCCGAGCCATTACTACAAAGCTGCTTTCTTTCTGCACTTGAAGCACATCTGCAGAAACACAGAAGAAGATAACGCAGCTAATGGCTCGCCCAAAATCCATATGACTTAATGAAAGTTCAGCCTTTTGAAACAGGCTGGAAATAAGCTTTCTGCTCTCCAGTGGCAGGAAATAGACAATTACATCTCAAATAAAACTTTATCAAAAGGTCATTCTCAGAAAAAAAAGTTGAACTTTTTTTTCTCTCTGCTCTGTTTTTAACATGCTTCACTGATACCTTTGTGAAAGGAGCTGATATTGAGATAATTAGCTTTTCCACATCTGCATTGCAGATTCTTTGTGCTGCCGCTATGGTGACACCAGTAACGCTCTAGCCTGCTGTAGCAGTCGGTCGAACTTTGAAGCCGAACCCCGAAATCAAACTCAGGGTAGACAAACTACATTTGCAAGGAACATGTAAAAAGCAAAATTTCCATGAGGATTCGAACCTGCAACATCTGATCCATAGTCTGCCGTAATAGTACATGAGAGATTCTCTGAAGGAAATGTGGAGCTGAAGCCACAGTGATGTCCGTGTCGTCGCCGTAACGTTTGATTCATCACAGCAACATGGGCTGCACCTGTCATCATGACATTGTCTCCGTCACCGGGACATCAGCTCCCATCACTGGGACATCGGCAGCTGTTGTCGGCTCCCGTCGGGGACGCAGGCTTCCATCACAGGGATGCAGGCTCCCATCAGTCTCCCGTCACAGGGACGCAGGCTCCCATCAGGCTCCTGTCATTCGGATGCAGATTCCTGTCAGACTCCTATCAGGGGAATGCAGGCTCCTGTCAGGCTCCTGTTATGGGGATGCAGGTTCCTGTCGGACTCCCGTCAGGGGAACACAGGCTCCTGTCAGGCTCCTGTTATAGGAATGCAGGCTCCTGTCACGGGGACGCAGACTCCCATCAGGCTCCTGTCATTCGCATGCAGCTTCCTGTCAGACTCCTATCAGGGGAATGCAGGCTCCTGTCAGGCTCCTGTTATGGGGATGCAGGTTCCTGTCAGACTCCCATCAGGGGAACACAGGCTCCTGTCAGGCTCCTGTTATGAGGATGCTGGTCCTGTCAGACTCCCGTCAGGGGAACACAGGCTCCTGTCAGGCTCCTATTATGGGGATGCAGGCTTCTGTCACTGGTATGCAGGCTCCTGTCATAGGGACGCAGGCTCCTGTCACGGGGATGCAGGTTCCTGTCAGGCTCCTATCAGGGAAACACAGGCTCCTGTCAGGCTCCTGCTATGGGGGTGCAGGTTCCTGTCAGACTCCCGTCAGGGGAACACAGGCTCCTGTCAGGTTCCTGTTATGGGATGCACGCTTCTGTCACTGGTATGCAGGCTCCTGTCATGGGGACACAGGCTCCTGTCATGGGGATGCAGGTTCCTGTCAGACTCCCACCAGAGGAATGCAGGCTCCAGTCAGGCTCCTGTTACGGGGATGCAGGTTCCTGTCAGACTCCCATCAGGGGAATGCAGGCTCCCGTCAGGCTCCCATCACAGAGATGCAGGCTTCTGTCATGGGGACGCAGGCTCCCATCAGGCTCCTGTTAGGCTCCCGTCACAGGGACGCAGGCTGCCATCAAAGAGACACAGGCTCCCATCAGGGTCCCATCATGTGTACGTCGGCTCCCGACATGGGGACGTAGGCCCCCGTCACAGGGACGCTCGCTAGCTCCAGTCATGCTCCCGTTACCGGGACACTAGCACCAGTCACCACAGCCTTTTTCAAATGGATACAGGCACAATGTCGCTGACAGACTTGTTCTGCCTCAATTTCAGTTAAAGCCTGACTGATTTCCAAAGTTCTATTAAATGGTGGATAAAAATTAAATTAGTTCAAAGTCGTATCCAGTAATAACATAGGTGACAACAGTTCTCACTGATCACACCTGATTACTTCAGCCCACTTTGGATTGAGCAGAAAGTAAATTCTCACAGCAAAACATCGCAGTCACATTAAAGAACAAGTGATGTCACTTATAAATGAATATCGTGACATAAGAGTGATAAATTAGTTTGACTGCAAAGATAAGAGAAATCTTTCAATCACTGCTGCTGATGCAAAAAAAAAAAAAAAAAAGTTTTATCCCCAGAGTAAAATGATAGAAAAGGCTCTTAAAAATGTAATAGCCATCAGTTTGTGGACCAGCCTTTCAACCAAACGTCACATTATGTCCATTAATCATTTTGTGCGGTTTGAGAGGTGTTGCTGATGGAAAGTCTCATCTTTATTTTGGGATTCAGGGTAAAGCATGTCCTACACGAGCACCCAGAGCACATACCACTTTTCCCCTCATCCTGGTGTGCACGATACAGCCCATTCAAATCTGTCCTGTTCAAGTGTGGGCTTTATGATGTCATAAAGCAAAGTTAGGTTTTTAATTATGATGAAAGGTGGAGATGAGATCAAAGGTAAACCTGTGAGAATGTCTGCACATGGGGCACACTCACACTCTGATTATTTCGGCCTTTGTGTTTGAAGAGTAAAAAATTGATTGTTGATCAGCGCTGGGTTCCGTCAGATTTAGTAGGAGTTACGTGGACATAAGTCGAACAATGCTGGTGTTCGTCATGGTCCCCGAAAAATTTTCAACACGCTTAAAATCTTTGATGTCCGTGCTAAAACGTCGACAACAGTTGAGCTCTTCTGCAGCTACGTCACCTCTACTAGTGCACGTCACTGCTCTGTCAGCCTTTGCTGGCCGACGTCGGAGACTTGACTGGACACACCACTTTCTCAGGATCACTTGGGTATGAAGGAATATGTAGAACCTGACTCGATGACAGCAAGTGATGCAATCGCAGAGTTTATCTAGTCTATATCATGTGACTTCTCAAACGCTAAGTCGATGATCAGCACCACCAGGCTACGCTACTGCTCCACGGAGTGCGCTACCACCAATGCACCCAACATACATCTGCAAAAGTTGAACTATGTCCAGTAGTAATTTAGTGGACTGTCGCCAAATGTCTTCGTCAACCTGCGTTGATGACTGTGAAATGTGGACGCCTGGAGCGAGCCTTCTTCGGTGTTTCAGAGATTTTTAAGAACCTGCTACGTCAGTTTTACTTTCAACTTACTTTGAAGACACACAAAGGAACGTTTTCAGAAGAAGTTGTGGTGAACAGTTTTTCCCACAATGCATCAGCTTTTCAGAGCCACACAGTGCAGGTTGAGAACTCGGAGCACAGCTAAATGTTCTGCAAACAGATGGAGTCCCGTTCGATGTCACATTTAGTCTCAGTAGGAGCGCTGAGGGATGGGAGGCTGAGTCAGGACAAAACCCGCTTTAGACCTGGGTCACTCGAGCAGAATAAGTGCTGTGTCGGGGTAATGGAGCCGGATGCTGGTTACTTACCTTTAAAAAACACCAGCATCATCATTCTGCTGCAGCAAAACGCCACGCTGCGAGGGCGTGCCAAAGTTTTTCTGCTTCCTCCTCTGAAAGCTTGAAGTTTTATTTTATTTTTATTTTTTTAAACTCAGTTGGAAAACAAAACAAAACACAAGATTCATTTGATTTAATTCATTGGTGGTGGAAAGCAGTTGATTGGTTTTACTGGAAGAGTTGAAATGATTGGTCAGTTACTCGATGTGTTAATTGATTAGGAACCTGACACGCTGCCATAGTTGGATCTTTGTTCTTTTTGTTTCACCTTCTGAGGAAACGATTTACGAGCGTCACAATGCTGATTTTCTGTCAGCGCACCTCTGCAAAAAAAGAACATGCACATGCACAACACACACACAGAAAGAACAACAACAAATCCTCTTACACAAGTTGCCGATGTGCACACACGGTGCCGGTCGTGCACGAGGAGGTTTTATGGGACTCTGGAGGGCTGTTTGATAGAAGCCATTATCTGATTCCTGCTGTAACCTGATACAACTGGATATTATACGATTGTGTGCGTTGGCCTCGGGCTCTGTTTGTCAGCGCCGGTGTGTATCTATATGTGCACGGTACTTTAGATGCTCTGCACTATGTCCTGGACTTTGTTTAAACTTACACACACTCAGGTTTTGTTTTTTGTTTTTTTGGGGGTTTTTTTGCACCAAAAGCAAGGTACAAAATCTCTACTGATGTTTCTAAATGACGGTTCAGAGTGGAATTAAAATAAACTGAGACCAACCAGAATTACTCACAACATCAGATGTGGATGTGCGACTCCAACATCATCAAGTTTATTAGATTTGAGAAACTGTTGGAAACAAGCCCATCTCACTGTGATAAGGAGTCATAGGTTTTATACAGGCCCAGAGGCATGCTGGTGCCGGAGTTTATTCCCGGCTTCTGTAACATAAAGTGGATGAGAGTCTGATCCCCCCTCCCCGTGCGGGACGCCAGTCCAACACAGGTTACATCCTCAGTTCTCATTTACAGCTGGTTGCCTGGAACAACACAGATGAAGGGTCTTGTCCAAGGGCATAGACAGGTAGCATGATTGGAATCAAACCCAGGTAGCTCAACTTCTTATCCCACTGAGCTACCTGCGCCACTGTGCTAAAAAAAAAGAAAAAAAAGAAAAAAAATCATTAAACTGATCTGGAATCCATGTCTAAGTCCTGATCAAGTTTAGCTGATTCTTCCACTTAACCAGATGCAGCATTTGATCAACGTTTGTGTAAAAAAAATCATTTTTAGTAATATTGTTTAGTGACAAGTCAGTCTAGGAGCATGTGCTGGTACCATGTGTTGCACCTCAACCACACTATGGTCCTGGATGTCAACCATCCAGGCAGAAAACTGGTCCATCCCCACCTCCCAAAAAAGTAACTATCTGCTGCAGCCAGGTGCAACGTGGGCGTGCCCTTGGCCAGGTGCATCATGGGCATGCCCTTGGCCAGGTGCAACGTGGGCGTGTCTTTGGCCAGGTGCAATGTGGGCGTGTCTTTGGCCAGGTGAAATGTGGGCATTCCCATGGCCAGGTGAAACGTGGGCGTGTCTTTGGCCAGGTGCAACGTGGGCGTGTCTTTGGCCAGGTGAAATGTGGGCATTCCCATGGCCAGGTGAAACGTGGGCATTTCCATAGCCAGGTGAAACGTGGGCGTGCCCATGGCCAGGTGCAATGTGGGCGTGTCTTTGGCCAGGTGCAACGTGGGCGTGTGTCTTTGGACTTCTGCAGCTGCTGGGGTCTTCAATGCTGAGACACCTGCGTGCTGGATCATGACCAGAGAAACACACCACATGACCAAAATATTGTAGTAGACACTCCCTCACACTGCAAGTGATCCTCTTATCGCATTGCAGAGGAGGAGTTAAACAACACACACTTTAATACAAAGCTTCATTATGATTACAGAATGTTCAGGTTTTGTACAGCATATGTATTATAACGTTTTATCTTTGACTGCACAAATGCACTCACATTGTCAAAAACTAAAACAAAATTAATTATCTGGCTGTAAATCTAGTTTTAAGTTCAAATCTGCGGATTAATTGATTTCGGCCCCGTCACCCGGTGCTCCTCAATCAGCTCTCTGTGACTCTAAAGCTTCGTTTTTTTTAATGTTTAAAGATGGACAATAAAGGTTTTCTTTGTGTTCCTTCACATTGTCAAGCCAATAATGAATTCTTATTGCTTTTTTCCAGCCAGGCAAAATGTTTGACTGCTCTTCAAAAATAAAATGGTCTCACTGCTTCTAGAAAAACAAACTCAAGAGGACGTGCTGTCGAGTAAACATTTGCAAAATGGCATTTTTATGTTCTCTTCCATTTTCCTCTCAAGCTGTTCTTTTCTCATTTAGAACTGACCTTTTTTTTATTATTTCTGGTGCACTTATTGTAAGTTACTGAGTGTGAAAAATGCAAAATAACAAAATGTCATGTCTGCAAGTGTAATGGTTTCTTTTAAGCCTCGCATAAGTGGGGAAAAAGGCAATCTTCAAATGGTTTCTGAATAAAACAAGGTCATTTACAGCAGCTTGGTTCCTTCTTACTGAACATTAGCCAGAACCAGACATGATCAAAATTCCTGCAAAAAGGCGATCAGGATCTCCCACGCTGCCTTGCAGTTGGCTTTGTAGCAGTTTGGCGAGCGCTTGTGATGTGTTCACAGCAGGAGAGGAGTTCACGTGGAGGACATATGGTTCCTCCTCACAGATGAGATTCAGCTGGCTCACCGGTGTCAGGGGAGTCTTCAGCACAGCTTGTCTGAACCTGGCTGCCGCCGAACCTCGCCCGGCCCTCACCCGATAAGGACAAAGAGCATTATCTACACTCTTCTTCTTCTTTTACCATCTGCTGCTTCTTCGGCTATCGGCTCTTCTTTTTCTGCTTTGCTTCTCTGACATCAGTGTATTTTATTTCTTTTTATTTTTTTTTACATTTGATCATCTAATGAAGGTAACCAGCCCCCCCAATCCACCCCACCCAAGATATGCTTTTAAGAGCCTTTAAACTGGTTGGCAATGGCTCTAAACCAGTTGTGAACTGGCTTATATGAACAAAATCAGACAAACTGCCTTCCAAAAACCAGTTGGGTAATGTGGCTTTTGGCCATTTTTGAGAAAAGTATTGTTAAGATTGGTTCTCTAAATTTGTGTGAAGTACATTTTCTTCTTACTCTTTCTGTCCTACGTGAAGCAGTTTAAGTATCTCAGGGTCATGTTCGCGATTTAGGGTAAGTAGGAGCATGAGATCAATAGATTGGGATGTTTTTGGATGCTGTACAGGACCATTGTGGTCAAGAAGAAGCAGAGCCAGAAGGCGACAGTCTCAACTTACCAGTTGATTTACATTCCTATCCTCACCTATGGTCATGAACTTTAGGTAATGGCCAAAAGAACAAGGTCACAGATAGAAAGGGGAGAAATGAGATTCCTCGGTTGGGTGTCTTGGCTCCTGGACAGGCTGAGAATGCGACTATTTTGGAAGGACTCAGAGTAGAGCCGCTGCTTTCTCATTGAAAGGAGCCACTTGATGTGGTTCCAGCATCTGATGAGGATGCTCTCTTGGTTGTCTCCCTAGGGAGGTTGTCCAGGCACATCCAACTGGGAGGAGGCCCCGAGGAAAACCCAGGATAGGTTGGAGGGATTATATTTCCTAGCTGGCTTTAGAACACCTCAGGATCCCCTGGGAAGAGTTACAGGACTTGGAAATAGATAGGGAAGTGTGGGATGACCCACTTGGTCTGCTACCACTGCGACCTGGATCCAGACAAGGGGCAGAAAATGAATGAATTAATATTTTTGACCTTTTTTTCCACACAAAACAATCAGTTCCTATAAAAAAAATTCAGATTTATCAATGCTAAATATTGCTGATAAGATTAATCAAAAGAAAGACCGTTAAATGCTGACAAATTACACCTTATTTGTTGTCTTTCTGACACCTGATTGTGTTTTTTTTCCTCTCTCTCTCTGTTTGAGGTGCGGCTCCATCCAGAAGTGGGAGTGGGAGTCTTCTTCTGCAAGCCTCCCATCCTGGACACTAGCATGAACTCCCAAAATTTCCTGTATATTTGTATTGTCAAGTGTGTCTGTAGCATGGCCCAAGCAGATGGTCACCCCTTTGAATCTGGTCTGCTTGAGGTTTCTTCCTCATATCATCAGAGGGAGTTTTTCCTTACCACTGTCACCTGTGTTCTTGCTCTCTGGGTTGGTAAGGTTGGACCTTACTTGTGTGAAGCGCCTTGAGGCAACTTTGCTGTGATTTGGTGCTATAAAAATGAAATAAATTGAATTGAATAACTGTTTTTAATGAACTTGAAGACTCGCGTAGTGCACATGTCCGCTGACGCCCAGTTATTTGCCATCTGTATCGAACTGACACTGGGGGCGCTGTTTCACTGAACTATAAATGACATGAAATCAAATGGAAGAATGAAAGAATCTTCCTCAAAATATAATGAAATTTTCTTTAAAAGGAGCTCTACTTATTTATGCACAGCATGTTTTATTCTGACTTGTGCGTGCTGTTCAGCTGCACAAATGTGATTTGCTGTAACAAGCTCAACATCGTGTTTTGGCGTCGAGTCTATAAATAGGCTGCTGACAGAAAATAAGCGTTGCCTTGTTAATGCGACAGGCGGCGTTGTTATTTTGGGCTTGAAGAAATGAGACTTTGATATTCTGTGATGCTTCAGCAGATCACTTTTTTTCTGTCTGCTGAAAGTGAGTTTGTGGTATAAAAACTGCTAGTGACTCAGAGGTAAACGCTCGAAATGGGCCAATCCGCAATCAAGTGGATTAAGTTCCGTTACGGGCACTCGTGTTAAAGGGTACCTAAGTTGTGTCACAGAGGTTAAAAAATAATGTATATCCTATTTAGAAAATGTGTTACTTGTCATATAAACAAATGTATATGCCGGTGGACTCTGATGCATTTTGTAAGGTCACTGTAAAACAGAATGAATGTGGTATGTTTTTTGGAGTGTATTGGATTTGTCATTTTTGAAAACAAAATTTCAAGTCTTCAAAGTACATTATTTGCAAATTCTCCACCAGGATTAAATAAATGGAAAAGATATTGATGTGCCGAAGAAGAGTTTATATATACATATATATACACACTGTTAAACTGAACACTCCATTTTAATAAAATAATTAAGTTAATGTAACTTAAACTTTGAAAAAAGTTATAGTCACTCATTTCCATTAATTAAACTAACTCAAAAATGAATTGTTGTCATAACAACTCAGTTCCTTTAAGTGAATTTAAAGTTTTGGGGCATGTACGAGGTCTATTAGATAAGAAACCGACACTTTTATTTATTTTTTTTTTAACTATATGGATTTGAATGACGTGCGATTACACCAATCATGCTTGAACCCTCGTACGCATGCGTGAGTTTTTTCACGCATGTCAGTGACATCATTTCCCTGTGGGCAGGCCTTGAGTGAGATGTGGTTCAGCCCTTTCAGCTAAATTCCTTTGTTTCACACGCTGCTCGAGACGGCGCGCGTTGCTTTATCAAAATTTTTTCTGGACCTGTGAGGAATATCCGAGTCGACACTATTCGAGAAATTTAGCTGGTTTTCGGTGAAAAGTTTAATGGCTGATGAGAGATTATGGGGTGTTTCTGTCGCTGTAAGGACTTCCCACGGAGCGCGACGTCACGCAGCGCTTCCAGGCGCCGTCGTCGGCCTGTTTCGACCTGAAAACATCCTAATTTAAGGCTTAATTCACCCAGGACGTCGTGAGAGAACAGAGAAGATTCAGAAGAGGCCGGCATGAGGACTTTATGCAGACATTCCACTGTTTAAGGACATTTTGTATTGAAAGACATGTGCGCAAATTCGCCGAGTCGTTTCCGTGACGACTCGGCGAATCTGTGTGCGCCGCGACAGGAAAAACACCTCCGTGTTGAAAACCATTTGTAAAATTCAGGCGGCTTTTGATGGCTTTCAACAAGTGAGTAACTGAGAAATTGTTTAACAGCTTGGGCATGTTTCAACTTGCCCGTTAAGGTTTCCAACGGAGGTGTTTTTCCTGTCGCGACCCCCCGCAGTCGGGTCCGGCCCGACATGCGACTCTGCCCGCACGTTCTTTCATTACAAAATGTCCGTTAACAATGGAATGTCCGAATAAACTCCTCATGCCGACTTCTTCTGAAAGTTCTCTGTTGTCTGATGACTTACTGGGTCAACAGAGCCTGAAATGTGGAAGTTTTCAACTTGAAACGGCGAGACGATGCCGCCTCGAAGCGCAGATCGCCGTCAGGTGCCGTGGGCTGTCCTTAAAGCGACACTACCAGACCAAAATCTCTCATCAGCTGTTAAAATTTTTACCGAAAACCAGCTGAATTTATTGAATGGTGTCCACTCAGTTGTGCCTTACAGTTTTTGAAAAAATTTTTATCAAACAAAGCAGCAGTCTCTGAGCCATTCCTAAACAATGAAAAAACGACGAGAGGGTGGGCCACTCCTCACGCAAAGACTGCCCACAGGTGAATGACGTAACCGACAGGCGTGAAAAAACTCTCGCATGCCCACGAGGGTTCAAGCATGTCTGATGTAATCACACGTGATTCAAATCCATATGGTTTTTGAAAAAAATAATAACGTCGGATACTTTTCTAACAGACCTCGTAAGTGTTGGTGATGTATTTCCAGTGCATTCCATTCACTCATTTTAATTGAGTTCATGTAACAGAGGCCAGCAGGTGTCGCTGTGTATATGTAGTTAGTAAACCTCACTCACAACAGCTCAAAAGAATCCTCTGGTCACAAGCCCAGAGCCCTGGGGTTTAGCCTTCTGGTTAAGAGTCCAACTTCCATGCTGGAGATCGTGAGTTCACGTCCCGAGGGGAGTGAATGGGCGGAGTCATAACAACACAACGCAGAGTCAAAAAAAAAAAAGCATAAAAAAAAATCTACTCCAAAATGTAATGCAAATTTTTAGGCAGAAATTTAGTTGTCACTTTATTGAAAAACATAAACTAGATTTACATAAGTTTAATTAACTATAAATTAAGTTACTAAAAGTTTAACAATTAAATTTTTGCAATTCTATTTAAGTTGGCAAACTCAAATGGCTTAAGGCAGTCTGTTTCCTCAAATGGTTTGAGTTCAACTAACTCAGAGTTTTACACTGTGTGTATGTATGTATGTATGTATGTATGTATGTATGTATGTGTGTATATATATATATATATATATATATATATATATATATATATATATATAGTCCTGCCTTTCTGCTTAAAGTTTTTTGACATACAAATTTACCCACCAAACAGGCATTTTTCTAGCCATAACTTTTAACAAATCAAATAGCCCCAAAAAACTATTAGTGAAATAAACAAAATAAATTATAGTCACAATTTCATGATTAATACCCATATTTCACTATGTAGCCTTTAATGTTAGTGTCCATATAAGTATTTTGATGATCTGTGCCAGCAGCTTATATGATCACAGGAATTTGTCCATTATTTAGTAAACATGATGATGAATTGATCTGACTAATATTAAAGTTTGGTGGGTTTTTTTTGTCTGGATGTAGATCCAGAATCACTTTTGAAACTGTTTGACAGCTCAATATGAGGTTTTTTTTCTACATTTCAACCATCTTGTGATGAACAGCTCTCCATGAATTGTCATTCATGGAGAATCGAGTAGTGTTTTTTTTTTTTTTCTTGCATCCTCCATCAACCTTTTGGTTCCACCGTCACTTTGTTGCTGCCCAGTTTGTTCTCTTGCTCTGAATGTTTCCTAAAATCTGACACAGTGAAAGAACGTCAGAGTCTAATTAAATCTAATCCTTCCCCTCAGAGATGGTCGAGGTCTATTCTAAAAGGAAACAGTATTATCCCGGGATAATCGCATTCACGCCGGGCCTGCTGGGAGTGTGCACAGGGTTGTCAGTCAAAGCTGTGCTTCTATTCATCTTTAATAATGCCGCTTTCAACACTTCTACACCTCTGCTTGTTCCCAAAGCGATCATTCCTTCAGCCTTTATTGGCGCTTTTTGGTGGATTTATGCACTGAAAGGAAAAATCCATCCCGAGTCACTTAACGGAACACGTGCTGCTGATGTTTTTAGTGGATTTATTCCTGGTTCGGTTCTCATGGAGTCACTGATTGGAATCTTTACACTTCACGTCTCCTCCTGTAATGAACAAGCTGGGGATCATTTTATTCTTTCATAAACATTAAAGTGGTGACACTGTGTGAGAGATTTATTAGTGTCAGAATTTCTACATTTCCTGATAGAACATTTTAAAATTATTTATATTTTTTTCATCACATGATCTCAGTCTGATGCTGCAGAACAACCCTCTCTGCATAAACAGCTGCATGAAAGGTTTTGGGTATAATTTGTCTCATGCAGGTTTAGTTTTAAACTTTTGCTCTTTCTGACACGACTCCAAATGGAAAAGGAGAATAAATTAAGGCTTGCAACCCGGGAGGCCAGCGGCACTAACCACATGCGTCACCACGGTGTGGATACTTACCACACTTTATTAAGATATTCCTGCACACCAGGAGCAACTTGAGATTTAAGGAACTTGCTCAGAAGCACCTTAGTGAGTTTCCTGACAGCGACACTAACTTGAGAATTTTCTGGTCATGAGGTTGCATCTCTGTCACCGTCACCTCCCCAAAGTGTGTCACTGCTAAATCATAGAATGAGGAACATGTAGTTCATTCATTCCTTCACTTGCTGTCACTTATCCAGGTCCAGGTCACAGAGGCAGATGACTGAGCAGCTCATCCCGAGGTGTTCCCAAGCCAGCCGGGTAATATAATCCCACCAGTGTGTCCTGGGTCTTCCTTTGGCCCTCCTCTCATAGTACAGCAGATAACTGTAAGAATCGTTCAAATCCGGTTACAAGCACCAAAATTTGACTGTGTATACCTTTTGGTACATATTGTAGAAAAATGATGTTAGCCATTTGAATTTTCAATAGGGGGCCAAGTAGGGGTCAATTGAAGAACTGCATAGAGGTAAAAAAAAAAAAATGTTCCAGTCATATTGAAAGCTATACCACATTATGTGTCTGATCACAAAGATTCCAAAAAGGTATAGTTTGGACTATCTATAACTGAATTTTCTGGAGTTATGGGGTAAAAACAGCAAGAATGGTGACAAAGGTCAGTTTCAGTTTGTACAGGGGTCAAAAGTTAAAGTTGCTCCACTTTTGGTAAAACATGGTGCAAATTATTGGTTGAACTAATAGGATTAACAAATGGAATAGTTCTGACTGTGTTGAATGTTTGGTCTCCAAAGTAAAGGTCAAACAATGTTGACGTCCATTGGATTCTATGACATGCGACATATGTTACCCCGTAACATGATAACTAAGCATGACAGATGGTGCAAACTGTTGTGTGGGCCGCTGAAGAGGAGGTACTGCTGGCCCACCACCACCAGAGGGCGCCCTGTCTGGAGTGCGGGCTCCAGGCACCAGAGGGCGCTGCCGCCTCACAGGAGCAGCCAGGGTGACAGCTGTCACCCATCACCTGAGACGAGACAGCTGATATCCATCAACAGGGAGGTATATCAGCAGGACGGCATCTCTACCTCATTGCCGAGATATCGCTCTACCAAGGAGGTAACGAACTCAGCCAGTTACTCTATTCTAAGAGTTAATACTTTTTGCTTGTGCTTAAGGTCAGCTGAAGACAGTGTTGGACGTGACTAGATAAGTACTTACCTTCCAATCCTTCAGTGTTGTTTTGAGAAGAGGTAGAGGTGGTGTTTCCACCCTGTGTGTTGCTGGGTGCAGCCGCACCCACACCTGACTGTTTCTGTTCCTTGCCAGCAGTACCGGATCCGACGAGCGGAGGCAGTGGCCACCTGGGGTTCGGGACTTGGCGGCTTCAGTATCCCCGGGGTTCGGTGGCAGAGGAAATCGGGTGGTTCCGGTTCGACTCGGACAGACGTCTCCTATCGTCGAGCCTGCCCACACGACACCTTTGGAATTCGGTTACTGCTGTATTTGTAATCTGTTGTGTTTGTTGTGTGAGTTCACAACAGTAAAACTTTGTGATTTGACTTTCTCCATTGTCCGTTCATTTGCGCCCCCTGTTGTGGGTCCGTGTTCCTACACTTTCCCAACAGCAAACTATTACTTTTTAAAATCCTACTAACTCAACCAATAATTTGCATCATGTTTTACCATAATTGGAGCAACTTTAACTTTTGACCCCTGTACAAACTGAAAGTGACCTTTGTCACCATTCTTGCTGTTTTTACCCCATAACTCCAGAACATTCAGTCACAGATAGTCCAAACTATACCTTTTTGAAATCTTTGTGATCAGACACATAATGTGGTATAGCTTTCAATATGATTGGAACATTTTTTTTTACCCCTAGTTGGCCCCCTATTGAAAATTCAAATGGCTAACGTTATTTTCCTAAATGTTGTACCAAAAAGTACACAGTCAAATTTTGATGCTTGTAACAGGATTTGAAGGATTCCTCTGCAAATATTCTGTTATCTGCTGCACTGTCAGTTGGACGTGCCTGGAAGGCCGCTCTAGGGAGACAACCGGAGGGCATCCTCACGTCGTGGCTGAACCACCTCAGCTGCTCCTTTCGATGCAGAGAAGCTCTACTTGGAGTCCCTCCAGGATAGTCGAGCTTCTCACCCAGTCCAGGAGAGTTAGATACCCAGATACCCAATGAAGGAATCTCATTTCCATCACTTGTATCCATGACCTTATTCTTTTAGTCATTACCCAAAGTTCATGACCATAGGTAAGGATGGGAGCATAAATCAATGAGTGAACTGAAAGTCTCGGCTTAAGGCTCAGCTCCTTCTTCACCACGAGAGTCCGGTACGACGGCCGCTGCCCTAATCTGTCTGTCGATCCCGTGCTCCAACTTATCCCCACTCATGAACAAGACCAGAGGATGGAGGACCACGGTCTGCTATTCTGAGGTGCTGATTGTCATTCCAGTCCCGTCCTACTCGGCCTCAAACCTGTGTGACCGAGTGTGAAACATTTAGTTACATTTTAAGATACATACAAACCGAACACCTTTAAGGAGTCGCACCATGTTGTTATTTTTATTTTTGAGCTGTCAGTAATTTTCCTTTTTCAAACGTTGGACATCCACTCGGAGAGCAAAGCTGCATTATGTTTATTCAGCTGCTGAGCAGAAAACTTGAGTGCACTCATGCAGAAACCAAAACGTTTAATGTGAAACAGTCGTCTCAGGAGCCTGTTTTTCATTTTTTTTCTTCTCCTGCCTTTTTAAAAATCTGATTATTTTTGAACTTCTCAGTTTTGGACTCCTGAGCTTTCCACCCACAGCTCATCAAATTAGTCTTTTGTTCTTGTGGACAGCCTGTTTCCTCCACTCTGCCCTCACTCTGCTTATCATCATCTCCTCCTCCTCTTCCTCCTCCTTCTCCTCACTATCTCTGCTCCTCAGTATTCTCTTTATGACTCAGCTGCTTCTCTTTATGAGAGTCGCTCTGTCTGTCTGTTGCACTCTCCTTAATTATTCTTAATTTTCTCGTATATGTAATTAATTTCTCTGGTATTGATCCTCGATGAAAATGTCCATTCTGACTTGAATGTGAACGGATTTGCACAATTTCAGAACTTCTTTTTTCCCCCTGATTTGTCTTTCATTGCTGTTCATCATCGTGCTTATCTTCCTGTGTGCCCTTCACAATAAAAGCCTTTTGTGGCTTCATTCATCAGACTTTCACACTGAAAGTATTAAAGTTACAATTTAGCCACACCCACACACACAGATTGCAGTGTATTTTGAACAAACATTACTGGAAACACACCCTCCCTGATAGATTAAATTTTTTTAATGTGTGACAAAGTAGAGCTGAATGATTTCACAAAAATCCATGCTGCAGTATTTTAAGTTTTCTTAACGTCATGTTTTTCACCTCCTATCTCCCTTTTTTGTTCTATTTCATCTCTTATCTTCATGCCTTTTCTTTTCACCTTACTTTCATTTCTTTTTATTTTAGAACCATTTCCATCTTTTCCTTTCTCTTTTTGATTTCTTCTTTCTTCATGTTCTTTTCTACTTTCATGTTCTCTGGCAGCTTTTTTTCTTATTTTCTTTTTTGACCTTCTTTCAGCCCTGTATTTCCTTTCCTCCTTATTTCCTCTTTTCTCATGTCCTTTTGTCCGCTCTCATCCTCTAACCTCCTTTCTTATTTCCTCCTCCTCTTCCTCATTAGTGGGATTTGTAACATGTTCCGACATAGGAGGCGTCACAGAACAAATTAAGCTCTTTGGCAGTGCTATTTTTTAAAAAAATCTGTCCTCACTTTGACATAATGTCCAGTATAATCTGTCTCCAGCCGTCCGTGACTGCACCCATAATCCTTTTTGTTACGAGACTGTAATTAGGAGTTCACGCTGAGCAGCTTGGCAGCACTGTTGAGGCTTCAGGAGTTCCAGTGAGAGCATCTGTGATGGAGAAAAGCTCGGGTTAGGATGAGGATGATAATGTTGATCAGTCCTCAGAGTGGGATGTCATACACTTTGTTTGTTGTTGCCACAGTGAAGGTGATACATATGGTGATGACTCGATTTGTGTTCAAGATCCCCTGGAACAAGGAAGTCAGAACTCAAGATATCTTCAGTTTAGACCTCAGTTTTGTTTGATGGACAAAGAGGGTTAAAATATATAACATAATAAGGCGGCCTGTGGAATTGAAGAGCGAGAAAGGTGCAAAAGTTAGGTTGTTTATTGGTCAACAATAGCAAATGAAAGATTTGAGTATTTGATTGGCAGACACGTTGAGACATCTGTAACACCACAGAACCATCCCGGGTGCTGAATGGCAACCACCAAGGCAGACAAGTAGTCCATCTTCACTTCTCCAAAGTAACTATCTTTCTGTGCAGCTAGGTGAAACACAGGCATGTCCTTGTGAAATGTGGGTGTCCCATTGGCCAGGTGAAATGTGGGCATGTCTTTGGCCAGGTGAAATGTGGGCACGTCCTCAGCCAGGTGAAATGTGGGCGCGTCCTCGGCCAGGTGAAACGTGGGCGCGTCCTCGGCCAGGTGAAACGTGGGCGCGTCCTCGGCCAGGGGAAACGTGGGCGCGTCCTCGGCCAGGGGAAACGTGGGCGCGTCCTCGGCCAGGGGAAACGTGGATGTGTTCTTTGCCAGGGGAAACGTGGGCGTGTTCTTTTCCAAGGGAAATGTGGGTTGTGTCGTTGGCCAGGTTTAACGTGGGCGTGTCTTGGCCAGGTTTAACGTGGGCGTGTTCTTTGCCAGGTGAAATGTGCGTTGTCATTGGCCAGGTGAAACGTGGGCGTGTCTTGGCCAGGTGAAATGTGGGCGTGTCATTGGCCAGGTGAAACATGGGAGTGTTCCTTGCCAGGTGAAACATGGGCGTGTTCTTGGCCAGGTGAAATGTGGGCGCGTCCTCGGCCAGGTGAAACGTGGGCTTGTCCTCGCCCAGGGGAAACGTGGGCTCGTCCTTTCCCAGGGGAAACGTGGGCGTGTTCTTTGCCAGGGGAAATGTGGGTGTGTCATTGACCAGGGGAAATGTGGGCGTGTCGTTGGCCAGGTGAAACGTGGGCGTGTCGTTGGCCAGGTGAAACGTGGGCGTGTCTTTGGGCTTTTCCAGTCATTGAGGTCCTCAACACTGAGGAACCTGCACGCTGAATCATGACCAGAGGAACACACCACATGGACAAAATGTGGTAGCTGGCACTCCCTGCTCATCTAAGTCTAAGTAACAGTTTGTTTTACGCAAACATCATCATCATTTGGGCAGCGATGTAAAAAGCACTGTGAGCTGACCGCTTAAAACATATTGCTCTGAAAGCGACTGAGATCAGAACTTATTTTTGAACACCAAACCTTTCATAAATAATCAAGCTGATATTGTCAGAAGAATCACAGAGAAAATAATCCGATCAGTAACAGAGGAAATCAACAGATGCAGCTTCTGTTGTACTACAGCGAACTGTGGAATTAAAACTTTTGACGTGGACATCATATATTCCGCTTCCTGCTTAAACTTTCTGAATGCACTGCTTCGCTTTTTATTTGAATGCGTAAAATCATTTTTACACAAATGATGGAATTCTAATTTATTCTGCAGATAGACTTAATCCATGTTTATTCAGCAGGAATGAGTTTTGGACAAAGCCTTTGAAAGCTGCTGTAGTTATTATCGGATTGAATTCCAGAGTCATGAGACCGCTGTCATATCTGCAAATCCACAGCTGACACGGCGTCCACAAGAGGCACGATTGACATGCTTCATACAGTTTTTAAGTCTCATCCGTGTAAAATCATTTTCTGGCCAAATGGGAAGAAGTACAAACACCTGTCGTCAGTGTGCACGTGTTGCTTCAGAGACCAGCAGCATGGAGAGTCGAATGTGAGCCAGAGGACTCTTGGAACCCGTCTACACTGGATCAAACCGATCCACATCAGCTCCACTGTTCTGCCAGTGATGCTCCGTATAGTGGCCTGAGAAGGTTGTGGTTTTGTGGCTCATGTTCCCATTTGTTAATTGGGATTAAGAAAGATGGATGAACACAAAATAAATGACTGCCAGATGAAATGGAAATTACACCAATTTTTTTCACCATTTTTTTCACCTTCATAGTTACTTTACGAATTGCTTCTTTCTACAGCACCACCAAATGTTTTGGCATTGAAGTGCAGTCTTTGTTTGTGGCTGCTGTTAAAGAACTCATAACCACAGATGTCCAGACACATGAACAAACTGTCAGTTCAATTCCATTCACTTATATAGTATCATATCATAGCAGGTTACCTAAAAGCACAATAAACCAAAAAGATCAAGACCTTACCCACCCTGTTAACAAGCACACTGGCGACAGTGGCTAGGAAAAAGTCCCTCAGTGGTTTTTGATTTCAGGAAGACACCTCAAGCAGACCTGACTCAATGGGTGACTATCTGCTATGACTAATACGACAAAACAGAAACTACAAAACATATTTGAC
Source organism: Thalassophryne amazonica (assembly GCF_902500255.1). NCBI lineage: Eukaryota > Metazoa > Chordata > Actinopteri > Batrachoidiformes > Batrachoididae > Thalassophryne > Thalassophryne amazonica. The sequence continues at coordinate 62,202,035 of NC_047120.1, read as the reverse complement.
CAAACATGCAATAACAGAAACTGTTCCATAGAAGCAACTATATACACAAGTCCTTTGAAATGGCAGAATGACTGACAATGAGGTGCAGATCAGAAACCCAGAGGAACGACCTACGCAAGTCAGCGCAGCTATGAAGACACTGAACCCAGAAATCTGTTAATAACCTCATGTAAACTTGTCAATCAGAATAAAATGACAACAATGCTTTAATAATCTGTAGGAACGTATTCACACATGTGAATGCTCGGTCACATTATTACTTTTCTGTGCACGCTCATCAGATGCAAAGGTACGTAAGATTGGTGACATGCTTTTCAGATGATTAACCACCTGGAAAGTTCTCAGAGATTTTCCCATTCAAGGACGAAGTAGGAGATGCTGTTCTTGAGATTTTAAATTGAAGTTTTCTGACCTCTGATGGCCAGAAACAAGATGATGAGGACTTTTTGCTTAATGTGCAAGAGCCAGCAATTGCCAACTCTTGTCCAAACGTATTGATGTGAGGTGGAATTAAAGGTATTAATAATATAAGTATTATGTTATCATTCAAATGTAATACTAATATTTTTATTTATATAGAACTTTAACTACAACAAAGTGCTTCACAGAAACAGAAAAAAACACATCACCTGATAAATAAAAAATAAACAAATAAATAATAATAATAATAAATAAAAATTTCTAACAAATTACATAAACACAATTAATACTAACCAATACACATTTCCCACCATAGTTGCATCATTTGTTATGTTTGCTAAATAATTATACGCTTATTCATACCACACTTTAACAAAAGATTTGCACTCATTCCAACTCAAACTGGGGTGAAGTTGGATCAAAATGCATGGAACTTGTTGTATCCATACAGCAAAAACATAATTTTGACTAATGAAACAATGCTGCTTCTTCTAACTCCAGGAAACTTGTTTAGAACAAGGCTTTTCATGAGAACAGCATGACACATTTAGCCCATATTCTATCCAAAACACGTTAGTCTTCCACGTTCAAGTTGATGGTGATGGTGATGATCTTTCCTTGTCACAGATGCCGTAACTTCATGTGGCATTTCTTTCCATCAGTAGATGAAACTGGATCTCCTGCATGTAGCCTTCACAGAAGAACTTGCATGCTTTCTTGGTGTTAATGTTTTGCACTGCAGGGTGTTTCACCCGAGTGATGACCAGAAGACTTATCACTCTGATGTATTGAGCAGTACGTACTGTAATACAAACACAGTGAATGCTTGAGTCTTGTAATATGCTCTTTTTCACGGATGTGGCGTTCAGTTACCTCAGTGTTGAGGATCCCTGCAACTGGAGAAGGTCAAGGACACATCCACGTTTCACCTGGTTGCAGCAGAATGATGGTTACTTTGGAGAGGTGAGGACCCAAGGTGGTTCTGCTGTGTGGTAGATGTGGTGATGCGTGTCACCAAGACATGCTCCCAGACTGGAACCCCAAGAGAGGTTCCACCTCTCACCCAGTCTGTTCTGCCATTGGGGTCTGAGCTCCAGCAGCCCTGTTTACGATAAACTCCTGAAGCCGAACAGATGGATCACCTCTGAATTATATTTTTAACAGATTTTATCAGCTCGCATTCAAACCGGACATGGTGCAGTTATTAGCCCCTCTGACACAACAGACACTATGAGAGAAGCATTGTTTTCATATTGATGATACTATGAAAAATGAGACTAAATGATGAATTATTTTCCGTTGTGTTGTCACTTTAATGATCACAGCGACTATATGCAGCAAAGTCACAGCCAAACAATTTATAATTCCTTATTTCCCCAAGGTGGGTCACACAAAGATTAAAATGGATCCTGAAACAATTCACGGAAACAAATCAATATCAAAGTTAACGGCTAGGTTATTGTTTCCCCGAAGCGTCCCACCTTAGTGCAGAGTAAATTATGTTCAGAAAGTCAACAGCTGAAAACAGATCAAATAATGAGTTTTAAGCCAAGATATCATTTTTTAAAAATGCAGCGTCCTCCAGAGATAGTGACTCTAAACTTTATGGTTTTAAGATATTATACTCAGTGGTAAGAAAATATGACGGGGAGAAAAGTAGTGAGACATTAAACACAAAACGGGAAGGAGAAAATGAGATTTGACTTTGCGAAGACACCTCAATCCAGCAGCAGATGAAATAAAGTTCCACAGCTAATTCTTCCCAGATGGCAGGTAACCGGTCGTTGACTTGGTTATTTTCTGTTCCAGAAGTCATGAAGTGGCAAAAAGAAAGGGGGGAAAAATAGTGGTCTGTGAATTCTGGCATCTAGTCACCGTCTGTCAGATGATTGATGGGAACCAGAGCAGCTCCCTGGTGTCCTTTAGAGGACATGTTAAAGTACATTTTCAGCAGAGACAGCAGAAAACTTCTAACATTGAGGTGGATTTCCTCTGAATCCATTCTGGACCAAAACTGCTCCTCCTTACATCACCACCGCATTGCACCTGTGGACGCGGGTTTCAGGTGAATCTTTAGATTTGGATTACTACATGGAACATTGCATACTTTTGTTGTTTATCCCTTGTTTGATTTGGTTCCAGGTGTGTTTGGAGGATCCGTGGGTCCCACTGGAATGACTGTGTAAAATGCATGGTTAGCTAGTGAGACTTGGATGAGGAGGATCACCGTGAGGGAACATCAGCTATGACATTTTGTCCATATGGTGTGTTTACTATGCATGATCCAGCACGAAGGTGCCTCAGGGTTGAGGACCCAGCAGCTGGACAAGGACATGCCCACATTTGACCTGGCTGCAGCAGATAAATGCTTACCTTCCAGAAATGAGGTTGGACAGGTTGTGTGCCTGGGTGGTTGCCATTCAGAACCAAGGACAGTTCCACAGTGTGGTGGATACAGCAATGAGTGTCTTCAGATCTGACTTTGGTACCACATAAGTGTAAAGATTCTTTTACAAGAGCCTGTATCTGTTCACCTGCATAACACACACATTTACTTTAAATTGGAATTTAAATTAGAAATCTGTGTTTAACTGGTTGTAAACTGTTATATACATAGAATTAACTGGTTAAAAAGTTAAATAAGTATAACTACTTTAAATTGGGGGCATTTGAAATACATTTGGTGCATTAAACTGTTTCAACTTGTTAATTCTTAAGATTAATTGAATTGGGCTCTGTGTCTACATTTTACATAAAAAGAAATACCCAACTCCAGTGTGTCCAACCAACACTACTTGCAGCTTCTCGTGGTGTTTTACACTTTGAGATTTTGTGAGTTGTTTATTTTAGTGAGATGAAAGAAGGACTTTAATGTCACAGACCTGAACAGTCAACGTGAGTTAAATAACACAAACGACAGCTGCTAATGCTATGTTCAATACATATCGCCCTTTCCAAGGAAGGCAGAAACGGAAACAATGAGCTATTGAACACAGGTGTGCTCCCATAATGCACTGTTAAAAGAAATAGAAATAAAATCCCAGTCAACAGTATTTGTGCAAAAATTTATTCTGTGTATTCAACACTGGGCAGGTTTACTGCTAAAAGACAGAATTTCAAAGGCTTTTCAGTCAGCTCTGCGAATAAAAACTCTGGTTCATGTATTTTCTTTAAAAGTCATATTAAAATATTTGTTTTGCTTTAATTGTCAAAGATGACATACATAATTGTATTTTTAAAAATTCACCTATCAAATTACATAAACTCTATTGAATTGTGTTAGAACAGTTTTTAAGCATATTATTATTATTATTATTATTATATTAGAATCACTGGACACTTGAAAAATTATGTGCACCCTGATTACGATGATGAAGTGGTGCAGAAGGCGAGCAGGGCAGCACTCAGGTGAGGTGAACACTGTGCAGATAAAAAGTCTTCTCCTCTTTTTATCGGAGTTTAGGAAGCATACGGATTAGTCCACCGATGTGTGACGACGGCGCTCGCTCTCGTAAAGTTTCCTGCTCTGTTATCAGAGGAGCTCCGCCTCACTGGCAGCCAATCAGCTCCCAGCAGCACAACTAATGGCCTCAATAATCAATTTGCAGCCTTTTTCTAATTTTAAATCCAATTAACTTGTTGGAAGAGAGGAGGTGTGTGTGTGTGTGGGTGGGGGGGGGGGTGGCGGTGTTTGGTCCCACTGGATTGACAGAACAAAGAACAAGTTGCATTGATGGGGCAATTTGTGTTTGTTCTTTGACGTTCTTCAGCCCCGTACACAGTTTTGGAGTTGTGAGGGCTGACCAGACTGTCCTCACTAAGACACTGTCACTTTACGTTGAAATGCATTGATTCCCTGGAGATTGATCCTAACCTCTAACACATAAACTAAAAAAATGACTCATTGGATGCACTCAATTCAATTATGTGCAGGATTTCCATGTAATAAATATATGCAGCCCCAACTTGAATAAAACACATCCATGCAAGATAATGTGACTTAATTTAGTTGGGACTTGGAATTCAATCCAGTGAGTCACTTTATTTCAGTGTGTCACTCAAACAAATGACTCATTGGATTCACTCAGTTCAATTATGTGTAGGATTTCAATCTAATAAATATATGTAGCACCAACTCGAATAAAACATATCCATGCAAGATAATGTGCCTTAATTTAGTTGGGACTACATATTACGCGGAATTCAATTCAATGAGTCAGTTGTTTGAGTGTGTCACTCAAAGCGACAGAAGCGCCTTGGGGCAACTGTTTGTTGTGATTTGGCGCTATATAAATAAAATTGAATTGAATTGAATTATGTGCAGGATTTCCATCTAATAAATATATGTAGTCCCAACTAAATTAAATTATCTTGCATGGATGCACTTTATTTGAGTTGGGGCTACATACATTTATTAGATGGAAATCCTGCTCATAATTGAATTGAGTTCATCCAATGAGTCAGTTTTTTTTGTGTACCTAACCCCCAACTTTAACCCAGTCAGCCCCTCTGTGGATGCAAAAAAACAAACAACAAAAAAATCTTTTGAAAGTTTTGAAAGTCTCAGTTGACCATTAAAATTTGGGAGGCACTAGAAAAACTTGAGGTGGACTCAGGAACACGTGGCTCAGGAGGAGTTTTCCAAGCAACAGAAGAGGGTGAGCACAGTTCTACTCCAGTCACTATCAAACCTCATAGGGTGAAAATGTCAAAGGAAACTGCCTGCAATATAAACCAGAATTCACTTTTATGCACTTCATCTCTCTCTCTCTCTCTCTCTGTCTCTGTCTGTCTCGATAAGGTCACTTTGGGAGTCAGTGGGCAAGGATAATCTGACAATGAGGCAAACAGCCAGTAAATAACGAGCCTCAGAAACTAACTGCTGTCGTTGTTTGTGTGTTGTGTTATCAGCGGTTTGCCGGCTCCATCCCGACAGGCCGTCGCTCCTCTGATTTGTTTTTCTGTCCAGCACGCACACGGGTTTCTCCTTCTGTATCTGTGAGGGCATTCTGCGACTAGTATTCATTACATTCATCATCATAATGAACATCTCCATCAGGATAAGAATGACCAACCAGCAGGGGGCAGTGAGGATTCTGAACTTGATCCTCAGTGATGTCATAAAACATAAATGTTTCACAAAGGGGTTTTAAAACATTAAAGCATAACTAGATCGTCACCAAAATGTATTAAATGTTCTCTGACTCCTTGTGCAGCAGGTAGCTCAGTGGATAAGTAGTTGACCTGCCAATATGTAGATGTGGGTTTGAATCCCACTCACTCTACATGTCTGTGTCCTTGGACACTTAATCTACATCATCTCAGTCCACCCAGCTGTAAGCATATACCGGCTTCAGCTGGGGAAGTAACTTGCGTTGGACTTGTGTCACGTCCCAGGGGAAGTTCTCGGTGTGATAGAATCCGGAGATAAGCACCAGCACCAAAGGACCCAAGATCCTATACATGACTTACTTTAGCATCTGTAAACTGAAAGACAGATCCACTGACACCCTCTGTTGGCCGGCAGAGGTAACTGCTGCAAAAGAGGTGCCCAGATTTCCATCAGTGATTGTCACTGTGTTCCATTTGGACTGAAACCATTAAATCCTAAATCTAAAGTTTGCAGCCACAAATATCCAGGTTGTTTTCAGGTACAGTCATAGTGCAGACAGTTCCACGTCCAAATGCTTTCCTTTGGTACCAACACACAATCTAATCTTACAGGATTAAAAAAGTAATAGTGCTTGCACCATTTCATATCTGCAGAATGAAATCTTTGTAACGCTCAAATCACTGTAACTCTGTCCACTATTTAATCCAGACCTAAAGCTTCCTATTCTGAGCACACGTGTTGGATAAAGTGCCTATTGTCATGGAAACAGCCGGTATATTGCCAAGATCCTGGCAGGTTGAGGAAGGCGGTCATCTTTGTGGTCCATTTTTCATTTGTGTCTAATGTAATGTAACAGAATCCTGATTGATCCCGATCGTCCAATCGAAGGCTTCCGGGTCCAGATTTGTTGCAGTCTCGTCATCTTGCGTCTTTCTGAAATGAGGCCTTCTGCGTGCTTTCATCCATCGGTTAGAGGAAGCGTGCATATCCAGTGGAACCCCAAAACAAAATCTGAACCCTCAAGCAGACTTTGAAGTCTTTTGAAATGTCGAGGCCAAAGTCTTCCCGGTCTGGAGGTTTTCTGTCAGCCTCAAAGCCGTAGAAGAGCACAAACAGTGATGAGCTGTTGTTTCATTCTCTTTTATCCTCCTTTACACTGCGCTTTGGAGGAAAAACAATTAAAGGGCAACGTCGCTTTTAGTCCAACGCACACTTCTGCTGGCTGGTTTGTGCTGCTTGTTGAACTACAGTCAGTCGATTCGTGTTTGAGGGGAAAATAAATCTTCTTTGTCTTTCTTCTTCTGTTTTTGCTCTTGGTTCATTTGAAGAGTCAGACGGGGGATTTTTTTTTATTTTTTTTATTATTTTTGTCTCTGAGGTTCACAGAGACAGAGTTCAGTTTTATTTGTCGAGCTGCACATGAGGGTTCAAAGGCAGAGAAGCACAGCAGATTTAAAACACATCAACGCTGTTAATAATGCAGCTTAAAATAAAGTTCAAGAAAATCCAGGCTGAAAATGTTCAGTCTTCGCCTGGCAGCAGTTAAAACATGCTTGAATTAGAGCTTGTAGTTATTTATTTATTGATGACTTTAAACAGTTTGAAACCAAATATAACATCTTTGCTTTTTTATACCGTTTTAAACAGGTTTTAATTATGTATTATTTATTCACCAAAGCATAATGTTGACTTGTTACTACTTGTCATATGAGGATTTGCACCTCTTGGTCTGTCGGAGGAAGCAGCAGTAGCAGGCTATTTATTGTTTTTACTGCTGTGTGTGTCTGTGGATAAGATAACTCTGAAATGGCTGGACGAATTTCCTTCAAACTTATTTTGACTATTACTTGGATAGATATGTAGCGGTGACTATATTTTGGCACCAGTACATGTACCCAGGCCACATCTGGCCCTGTGCATAGGATCAAGATCTGGAAAAGGCTTTGCTGTTGTTTTCTTTCCACCTGTATGTTTCTCTCTGAGCAAACAAGCCCTACTCTGTGCTCAGTAAATGTATTTCTGTGTTTGTAGTTATCCACATGAATGCATAATAACCTCTCTTGCGCAGTATGCTTTGTGCACACATAATATGGCTCGGGAGATGTTTAGTGTGTGCACATGAGCTAATCACAATTTGGACACTAAAATCCCTGTCACACTTACTAGGAATGACCGCAGAATATGAAAAAAACAAACAAACAAACAAACAAAAACAAAATTTACACCACATTTGGGAAGATGGTCCAAACACAGGCACACATTCCTACAGCCCTGGTAAGAATGGCATTCAAATACTTAGAATGTGCCCAGAACCCGCCTCGAATGGTTATTGAACATTCCATGTGTATTTACGAATGCAGTTCAAATGTAGTTGGAACACAGTAGGAATAGCTAGAATGCTGTTAGAAGACAGTAAGTATATTAAGAATGGCACCTCGAATGCCGTACGAGTGCGGTGCGATTGCTGTCCGAATATCACCCAATGTCTAGTTGGAAAGTGTCTTCACCTGCCACAGGTAGCCTCAGTATTCTGTGTGAATATTTCAGGTTTTTCCATAAATACAAATTGAGTATTTGGCTGCAAAAGTGAAGTCATACAAATTGGAGTACCTTTTTCTTTCAATATTATAAATATTTGATTGACAGCTGTGATGGTGATCTTTATGGAATTATGGATGTATAATACTCCAATCTCACATATATGGATTTGAAACATGATATATTCCTCAGAATACATATATTGTGTCACCTGCTGATATAAGGGCAGTAATTTATAGCATTTGTAAAGATGTTATGATGAAAATGATTACTCTGTAGCTATTGATAATTGTATTGCAGTGTGCTGTAGAGGAGGACCATTGTGGCTGAATATGACATGGCTGACCACTATGTGACCCTCCAACATGATCAGAAGGTTTAGAATGTTGTAAGGATGGCGTCAGAATATGTAGAATGCAGTCAAATGTCATTTGATATTTCTCAACTTTGACTGCCCCTTGGATGTTTTGAGCATGTCCTAAACACCCGGGACGGCCACAGGAATGGGTCCAGCTGTTTGGAATGCACTCAGAATGCAGTTGGAGGTTTTGGAAATCACCTCGACTGTTCCAGAATGTACCTAAAATTTTTATTTCAACGGCATTCCACCTCTAGTGTGACAGGGATTTAATGAATCAAGTCGGGAGAACAAACTGTATACCGTGCTCACGCCGGCGCACTTCGAGCCCTCATTATAATGTCCTTGTGTATGTTTTTCTATTTCACTGGAGTTGGCGTGGCAAAATTGGATGCGTTGTGGCAACCCTGAATATACGGGGCATCTGAAAGACAAAAAAGCTTGTCAGTGTAAACTTTGTATGCTTTGAATATAATCTTTTCAGTTTAAATCGGATAAGTGCATAACAAGTAAACTGAAACATCTTTTTTTTTGCATGAGGTATACAGCTCACAAACGTTGATAAGTTACTTTTTTGTAAGTCAGTGACTGAAAGCAGACAGCAGGCAGATATCTATTCCTTAGAGGACGATTTACTAGGGGAGCTACGACCACTACCTTTGCACCCCCCTAGGACTAAACCAAAGCAACTTTTTTAGGTTCCTTAGATGACCCCAAAACACAATCAGGATGTTCCCATTTAAAAACTGGCCTCAAGCCAGTTGTCCAAGATGGCGTCCAAGATGGCCCCCAAAATAGGGTTTTTCATTAACATTCAACATTAAACATTAAACAATTAAACAAAACAATTAACATTAAACAACATATAAACAACTTAAATATCACAGAGATTCAGTGATAAAGGTCTATTGGTGGCCATTTTGGATGTCATGTTGAATCTTAAACCCTTGAATGAATTTAGGCACAAATGAGTTTGCTGTGACCTGTTTATATTGACCTGTTTAAGTTGTTTATATGTTGTTTAAAGGTGTTTTAGTAAAAAACTCTATTTTGGCCATCTTGGATAACTGGCTTGAGGCCAGTTTTTTTGGGGGGGAACATCCTGATTGTGTTTTGGGGTCATCTAAGGAAGCTAAAAAAGTTGGTTTGGTTTAGTCCTGGGGGGGGGGGGGGGGGGTTAGTGCAAAGGTAGTGGTCGTAGCTCCCCAAGTAATTCCACTGTTGCATTTTTGCAGCAAACCTACAAAAATAAATGCAGAAAAGCTGCACAATTAGTGTGTGAAAACCCAAAGAGAAATCATGAACTTTTGGTTGAGTTCCAGTCAGTCAAACTTTGTTCAAATATGGTGATGTGATTGTCACACCGTTGATTTATGTCACCGCTATATAATCTGATTCCATCCGCTGCCCTGCTGATGTAATCCACATCGCCTTTCTGTGTCAGCTGAAGCAGTTATGAACTCCTGTGATTTCAGGGGAGGAGCTCATCAGTAAAACCACCTGCTGAGGTAATCGAATGGAAAAGCTGCACCTTCTCAGCCCTTCTTGGCTCAGCGTTGCCCGCCCCCAGTGGATCAGTATCTCCATCTTCTTTCAGCTGCAGTAAATGGCTGAAGGTTCAGCAGAGTTCAAAGACTTCTCCTCCTTTTGAGTCTCTTTGTAGCTCGCTGTAAACGTTGCAGTGACCAAACCTCTCGAGCTGCCTTTCACACTTCTCCACAGACGACCTGTGACTTAATCCTCCTTTGTGCTCTTTTCTCGCTTTTCTTCTTTGTAGTTCCATCTTATTCATGTCTCGTTTCGGGCTCTGAATGATAATGTTATTGTGAGATAATTCCTTTGTGGCACGGTCCAAACGTTTTCTTGGCCGTGTTTCAATCATAAGACTCGGACCGCCGATGCGTTTGAAGTTCCATCAGCTCCTAACAGCTCCGGGCTCGTGTTAATTTGGACCGGGCCACAACAGCGGCTGATTTAAGAAATGTAAACTACTGGTAATATTTCCGCGGCCGTTCCATAATCCACGTGTCGCCTTCAAACATGCTGCAGATGAGATTCTTTTCTTCTTATTGTAACATATTCTCTGTGCTGCCAGAATCACAACTATCCACTTATTTTTATCTTTTATTCTGAGCCTATTTCAATATCTTTGAGTTATTCTTGTTTGCCCGAGAGTCCAAATCCAAAAGGTGCTTAATTCAAACTAATATGAATCACAGAAGCAAATCTTCATATTTGAGATGCTTGAACATTTAAAATTTAGTATTTGTCTTTTAATAAATAACACCAAAGATAAATTCCCTTTATTTGCTCTGTAGCGTTTTATATAGTGGGCTTTGATCTCACACAGAAAAGTGTTAATGAGTCCAAACTGAACCGCAGGCCCAGCGAGACAAACTGTAAAACAAGCCCACAGCAACTCGTTAGATTTCATCAACCAAAACAAACTTATTGCTTATTATTTGATTTGATGCCAGAATCATTAAAAATTAACAAATAGTTAATAAACTTGATGAAAATGATGTCTTGCCAAACACAGAACCCACCAGGTTTTAAGTTGGATAATGAGGAAACAAAATTCTTTTTAAAATTTATTTTCTTTTATGTGTCTCCTAAACCACACGTTTGAGGACAAGGAAGTAAAATTCTTAGCCAGAGAGAAGAAATGGTTTGAGAGAGGCGTCAAGGAGGCATTGTATGTGAAACAGCTGAAACCCAGCCTTAACCGGGGAGGGGGTCTGAGACACGCTTTGTCCCCTGTTTACAATGGGGTACTCAGGTCGAAGCAGTTTCAGTCTTTTGTTCATGGTAATGAGTCATTCACGTCATCAGGAGACTCGTCAGGAGAGGTGTCAGGAGAGGGGTCAGTCCCATCGTTAGGAGGGACAGGTACCCTGTCATCAGGAGGGTGCTAACTAGAGCACAATAGGTGCTAATTAGTGCAATTGTTTAGTCACTAGCCAGTAGCAGTCTGCCTCTCGGTAGGAGGGGTCTGGTTAGGTTTAAAACTCCAGCCTTTGAGGCTTCTGTTTGTTCTTCTCTACAAGAGTCAAGACAGAATTCAGACTACCAGAGCAAGAATTTTAGCTGAGGAAGCTTCTGTGATTTGAAGCGAAACGTCCTCGCGTCAAGCAACTCAGTCCAAGATTCAAGCTTCTCTACCGTGTGTCCATTAGGAATCAGACGACTGTGAATTTCTTACAAAGTTACATTTGCCAACATATTATTTACCAGCAAAGAACCAAGAAGAATTATAATCACAGTAACATCTTTAATGAAAGGTAACAGATGGCCTGATTTTTACAACTTCCTTGTGACTTCATCATGACATTGCCTATCCTAATCCCAATTTTGTTTTCTGATCAGTACAAACTGTAGGTCATCTTTCCAGCCTTATTAGCTGTGGAGATATACCAGAAACTGTTTTGCACACCATGAATTTGTTGACTTTTGTCCAATCCTCTCCAAACATTAATCATGTGAAGGTACCACTCCAATTAATATTCCCACCAAGTTTGGTGACAGTCCATCCAGCTCTTTTTGAGTTATCATGTTCACAAACAGAAATGCACACACGACCGATAATAATACCATGCCTCGCCACTTTGCCAGAAAGCTGCGCTTCTTGACGACTCAATACAAAGACAGATTCATGTCAGTAAAAAGCCGCCATTCCAAGGTTAGTGGAGCTCTGATTAGCAGAAGCTTGTATGATAGGAGCGATCTCCACAACACCTTTTTGACCTCATGTAGTGTTCGGATGACCCCAGCTGCCCTGCTGAGCCCGTTTCCCCAACAGAAATGTCACTTCTGATTATTAACAGGGGTCATGTTAAGTCTAATTAAATTCATGGTCTTGAAATGGTCTTTTTATTTTTTTGAGGTCTTGGGTTCAACTTGGTCTTGTCTCCTCCAAAGTCTTGGTCTTCACTCACATCTGACCCTTTAAGGTCTTTGTCTCAGTGGTCTTGCCCTCCATTCCTATCGTAGAACATTCAATTGCAGTAAAACTTCTAGAAAAGCAATTTTCTTTCAGCTCGAGTTAAATGCCACGTGAGCTGCAGTCTCAGGCGTAACGACACTTTTACAGATGTTTCTTTTCCTCCGTCTTATTGGCTGCTCTGAAATGTGTCGACACACCGAGAACAGCGTCATCCTTGACATCCTTCACCTTTTCAGTGTGCAGCTCTGCGTTAACAGGGAAACAGCTGATCAGCATCCATGTCACGTCTCCACAGCACAAAGCTGCCGCTGGGACAGCACGAAGAGACGGACGAGTCCAGTCTCATAAAAAAAACAAAAAAAACAAAAAACAAAGCGGCAACATCCGAATGAAGACATCAGGGCCAAACAAACCTCCAGCAATTGTCGCATTCTGCATCCTGATAAGTATGACTATATGTTTGTAGACAGCACAAAGTCTCACTTATTGATTTCTCATCATCCAGTCGATTAGTTGAGGAACTGATTGACATGTTGGAGAACTGTCATCCCACCACATTACAAAAGAATCCCAATCAAGACCAAATTTTAATGTTCATATGTTGATTGTGACACCATGTTTCTTGGAGATCATCTAAATATGTTTCGAGGAGCCCTCTTAAAACACAAATTGTGCATAAAAATGAGAAACACAAAATATATGCTAAAGTGAAACCAAACGCTCTCCATTTCCCCCTAGTGGCTCAAATCGGTAGCTCACTTTGCTGCAATATTCTACAAAGGCAGGCAGAAAAAAATTTAATTGTAAATTTGTTAAAAAAAAAAAATGCAAGAAAAAAAGCTGACTAATTTATGGAAAAAAATGTAATAAGAGAAATAATATTTTGCAGTGATTGCACATCTTTGTTGGTTATCCGTGGCAGCATGCCCTGGGGCTGTGCATCTTCAAATCCAACACACTACAGAACCACCCGAGGTCTTGATTGGCAACCACCCAGATGGATCACCACCACCTGGTCCAACATCACCTCCCAGAACTAGCTATCTATCTGCCAGAGTCATGTACTACGGGTTTTTGGACTTTTCCTGCTGTGAAGTTGGATATCAAGGTGCCTGCATGCTGGATCAGGTCCAGATAAAACACACCACATGACTAAAATGTCATACCAAACTGTTCCCTGACCATATGCGATACTCTTCATCTGAGGTTAGTCTTTGGTACACAATCATTCATAGAAAATCATTCCAGCGGGACCCAATGATCCTTCAAAGAGTCCCGGTACCATAGACATCAAGTTGTCACCTTACATAGGTCACTGGTTTGAGTCTAAGTCTGACAACCATACAGTAAGATTGGAAGCATCACAACTAAAGCAGGGGTCAACAACTCTGCCCTCTGAGATCACCTGCCCTCCATGTTTTCCAAATCTCTCTGCTCAACCCACGGCTAATCCAGTCCAGAGCTCGGAAACACTAGACTCGACTAATGTGGCAACCTGTGGTTACAGAAGATGGACATGGATAACATGCAGGGCAGGTGTTCTCCAGGAACAGGGTTGGTGATGCTTGCCCTAATGACTTGGAACTTCATTTCCCTACAAAGATATGAGCATCACCAAACACTTTTGGCCCAGAGACATGAACGACACTGCTGAGATAAATGATGGCTGACACGAAAAAGTCACTGAAGGTCTCTTGATCCAGGACAATCATAAACCCAGACACTCTGATTCCTCACTTAGCTTCTCAAATGTTGGGATCAGAGTATCCAGTGATTCCAAAAAGGTCACAGCATCATCAGTCGAGTCAATGTCGTTAAACACAAGGCACCTGAGATCTTAGAGTCCGCAGCCCGATGTACAACCCTGTCCATGCAAGAACTGACTGGACCAGAACACATTAGGCAGGAGGAAGTCAGAGACTCTGAGTCTGACCCCAATTCAACTTTTTCAAACATTTGAACAAAATATAAAAAGATTTTGCAGTGGACAGAAGCCATTTTCAATGCAGATCCCGATTTGCCCCAAAATCAAACTGTTCCGCGATACTGCATTAGAATCTACTGCAGTACCACTGAGGTGAGGCAGCTTCTTAAAGCAGTGTGTTCGCAGACCAGTTCCAAAAAAGACCAAACTGGTGCAGGTTTTCATTTCTGCCCATCACATCAGCAGAACTCCTCCTTTCTGCTCAAATTGAATCAAAGTGAAAAGAGCTGAAGGCTGAAAAACTGCACCAGCTAACTGTGTTACTGTGAGAAACACACAATTTACTTATTTATTTAAAGAGAAAAGAGAATCATGAAATATGATGCAGCGTGTCAACAAAACCTGAAAGAGACTTTTTAAATGAAGGTGACTGGTACGTCCAAATGTATCTGTGCTGAATCCCAAACACAACTTTACGATGTGAGCAGAAGGACATCACGGTCTCCTCTGCAGCAAAAGTGAGCAGTTGGACCCAAAAAGCCATGAAAGGCAGAACTCTGCAGCGTTGGCATGAGAAACAAAAATACAGAAGCCATTCTTCAGCCAAAGGGCATGAAACCCTTCAAAGTAAAAGCTCTGCATTGTTACGCCTTTGGTCAGCGGTCGTCTGGTGCATAACGCAAGATTCTGCAACCACACAGCAACAAAGATTAAAGGAAAAGCAGAACTTAAAGGGACAAAGTCCAAGTGCTGAAGCTACTGGGTCTCCAGACCAGAACCTTCTGATGTTTTCCAGGCGGCTTGTCACCTCTGTTGCAGTCATTTTTGTCTGTTTGGAAGCAGGACTACTCAAAGGATAAAAAAAAAAAAAAAAGATTAAAGTTTGTGAGTAAAGCATGCTGCTGGATCAAATTTTTGGTAACAATACATAATTGGAAGTTAAGATTTATTACTTTGTTGGCACAGTTACTCAGAAACCATGAATCCATATTTGTGGATGTCTGTGTAAAATGTGTTTCAGAACCTGGAAGATCATTCCAAACAGTTTGTGCTGCTGGGTCACAGTGGAAGTATTTTAAAGGGGTGAACCTACCCAGGATGACACACGTTTTTCACACTGCGCTCTGACATATTTGTCTCGTGCAAGCGTCCTAATCAACAGAAGATGGCAAAAATGTTCAAAACAGAGAGCACTACAGTCTTCACCTCATTCACCAAAATATGAGATAAAAATGGGTCTGGTTTCTTTTCTCATTAATGAGAGTGATTCATGGTCAATGTGAAAATATGTCCTTCTGCCTCCATGAAAATCTTATCATGCATAAAGCATGATTGATTAATCACGTTCGTGTTGCATATTATTTGGGAGAGACCGGCTTTATGTGGAGAGGTGGATGAAATCCTCAGTATTTTGCAGCATCCGAATCCACGCAGACTGTGCGCAACTGCGCATCCATACAGTCATGCATTTCATGAGATAGAATATAAAACGATGCGCAGAAATTAACTTGGGTAATACTTGTGTGAACACAAGTGTCTATGTAAAATGAGTTTTCTGCTGTTTATCTTAAGCATGGAGGCTTGTACTAGGATGCATTTGAAAAAAATACTGTGTATTTTTGGCTCACCCACTTTCTGCATGCAGAGCTCTGCATTCAGATAAAAACCAAGCAAAACAAAAAAACAAATGTGTCCTCATTGAGTTGCTTTTCACAAGGTGAGCATAGCTAATTTTCAGCACCACAGAGCTGTCTGACTCCTTCACAATCAGGGTGAGAAAATGTTTGAATATCTCCACACCTCCAAGAAAACAGAGCTACATTGTCCCACCATGAACTTGACATGGAAATAGGTCCATGTATGTCGGTGACAGTGTTAAAACACATGGGAACATGCATGTTATGTAATGCTCCAGACACTCAGACATGCCTCCTCTACGCATTATCTGTGTGTCCAGAAGACAAACGGTCTGCCCCGACAAACCGGAGCCGTTTTGTGTCGGGAGATGTGTCTTAATTATGTTGTGTTGAGTATTGTAGTTGGTGGGTTCACCCCTTAAGTAAGCAGGATAATCTGACTCTGTGTCACAGACCATTGGCTACATGGTTTTACAGCCCTGACATAAAGCTTTAGGTCAGAGCCCTGGGTTTGCACCGCTGGTTTCAGTGAATTGTCTACTAATCACAGATTGGTCGATGAACGTGTCAATCGTAATTTTGCAAATGGTCACTTTTTATTTGCAGCTCCACTACTCAATCCAACACAGACGTGATTTACCCAAAGTAATCTTTTCCACCCGAGTCATAAAGGAACCCATTAAACAAAAACATACAGGCATGAAAGAGGCGTCGGGCTGACAACAGAACTGTGGAGGAAATGAACAAGTGAGAGACTGTAAAATTACATCAGCTGAAGTCGTGTTGAATAATTCACATCGTGGCCTGCAAGAGGCAGGAAGGATGGAGAGAGTGAGTGAAGTGGCGGCATTTAAAGGCATGGTGTTTAATAATTCAACAGAAGGTGTGTGCTTGGACTCTGGTGCAGCAGGTGGCCGCGATGAAGCTGTCGAGATCACAGCCAATCAGAAAACCTGTCCAGCGTGAGACGAAATGAGACTGAGCCATGTGGACAAACTGCAACATCAGAGCTGAGAAAATGAACCAGGACCCAGCAGGAAACCGCAGGGAAAGAGCTGCGTTCAACAGTCTCACTGTGAGGTAAAGAGAGGAATTTAAACCCTTTCATCAACACTTATTATCAGATTACTTTGCTTCAACAAAGATTGACGCTGCAGATTTTTTTCATTTGCATTAGTCTTTTAATTCCATGTACGAGATCACAAAATAAAACCACTGAGATGTTTTGTGCAATCTGTGCAGTTCTTCCATTGTAGTTTCAGGAAAATGTTTTAATTAAAGGTGTACGGCCACTGGGATTTTAAAGATTCAAGTCATGAAAATCATTTTCTTTGGTATCACTATTTTTTTTATTTTTTTTTATTTTTAGCCTTTAAATAGGGGATTCATAATATGATATTGCCAATATAATCAAAATTCATGCTGTCTGAAAAAAAATTATAATTATTTACCCTGAAGGGATAAATTTCAAACGTACAGACGCCCTTGAACTACATTCATTCATGTATACACCCATACAGTGAATCGTAGCTGCCATAGTGACTTCATAGATTGCGTGTGCCCCCCCCCCCCCCCCCCCCCCCCCAAGTTGCTTGAGGGATGCTGGGAAGCACAGGGTGAGAACCAATCAGAGTACACAAAAGGCATGGTGATGTCAGCTGGCTGCTTGCCAAAACAAAATGGCAGAAAATGCTCCGAAACAGCTTGTTCCTGTATAAATCTAATGTTCCTCATGTCTTTTGTAAAAGTTGGTGAAAAATAAACACTTCTCAATCTAAATAATAATAATGATTTAATAAAGATAATAAAGATTTCTGCAGAAACTAAATTGTCAGTTTTGTTAAATTTGAAAGGATTTAAAAAATTTGTTTGTCTTTAAAAATATGAATATTCAATAATTCCCTGCTGTGCCTCGAGGAGAGGCAAAGAATTAATCAATTTATCCACCAGGGGGCAGAATAGTGCTGCAACATTTCTGTTTGACTGCAAAATGTTTCTTTCGTGATTTTATTCAGACTCTTCAGTCTTTATAAGAACCACATGGTGGCATCATTATGAACAACTTCAGTTTTTATCTTTTTCTTTGCTGCCTTTTTGTTTTGTTATTGCAGCAGTTTTTCTAGCAGGTCAAGTGGTTAGTGCACTTTGGTACACTTGGTTTAAGTGCGGAAGGTTCCCAGTTCAAATCCCACCCCTGCCACATTTCTCCGTGTAATGTGGAGTTGCATCAAGAAGGGCCTCCGGCATAAAACTTGTGCCAATTCAAAGTGCAGATCCACCTGGGATTTGCTGTGGAGACCCCGAGGGAGCAGCCGAAGCAGCAGTTTTTGTGAATGAGCAGCTTTAAAACATTAGACAGTTTGATCAGTTTTTTGACCATCTATGTGACATTAAACGCCGCCCGCACTCCGGTACGTCGGTTCAGACACTGATTTAATCGGGTTTCACCTGTAAAACTAAATAAATGTGAGGATAAAACCTCTTTTTAGAGATAAAAATTCCTCCAAGAATGTTCCAAAGAAAAGCGTCGACTGTGCTGGTTCTTGAACTGGAACACTTACTGAAAGTCCACTGTGGTTTCGCCGGCGCAGAACATAATCTGCTTCACCTCCATTGCACTGGAACGGTGGCAGAAAGCTGACAGATCCTTAAACCTCAGCAGATAAAACTGAAGCTATCTGAGCAGCTCCGCTGCAGCAGTGCCACATGGGAAAATAAGATTTTGTGATTTGGATAAAGTGACCCTTCAATGTACTGCCAGAAATACTGCCCCCCCCCCCCCCCCATCCCACTGTGTGCGTGCCTGTTAAATGATGAGAGTCCTCTTGTGAAGTGAGGCCGCCGTTATCACCACAAACTGCTGCAACGCATCTCATGAATACATCTGCATTCATCTGAGGTGACACAATGACACACACAGACACACACACACACACACACTCACAGACAATACACACATTCACCACTAAGCATTTATGGCTGACTGGATAATGTTCACTGCAGGAGGTGAATAGGAGCAAAATCTTTTATCAGAACATTAAATATGATAACAAACAAGATGCACACATTTTTGAATTCCTCACATCATCTCACATTTAAATTTCTTTCATTCTCAGATTGGATGATTGACATCATTGAAATGTGCATTTTTATTTAAGATTAATTTGAGGGGTGTTCATTAGATCGCATACATTTCAAAAAGATGGTTGCATTTGTAAATTTCACCCCTATGTGTCAATATACGTTCCACATCAAACGCCAAGAATTTCAGAAAACTAGGATCTGATAACAGTGGCTGTATTGCTGTTTTTGAAAAGTAGAACACTTTTTTTATACCCACCAGGTTTCAGAAACCTGTGTTTATTAGTCAATATAATGTTGTGGCTCCACTCTGTTCGGTGCTTTTTATGCTCTGAATGTGGGGTTGTAGAAACTAGCGGCTTTTGTGTTTTTATTGTTGAGGAAAGGGTTAGTGACCTTGACGTCTTTGGAGGATGGTGTGATATTTGTGGAATCGATGGGTACTCTGATTGCAGCACTTGAGAAGCTGAGTGAGGAATCGGAGTGTCTGGGTTTGCGATGACCCTGGATTAAGAAAGATCAGGTCTCCAAAGACTTCCTGGGGTCAATCATCAGAAGTGTATCTGTGGTGAAAGTGTTCCACTGATCTCAGCAGGGAGCTTCATGTCTTTGGGTCCTCAGCCTTTGAGATCCAGAGATGCTTGGGAAGATCTTATGGAGTCACGAGGTCAAAGGTGTTTGATGCTGACATCTTTGAAGGCCTGAGTCTTTAGAGTAGGCACGGCGCCAGAAAAAAAATATTAAAGGGGTGATGAGTTTATCACAGGGGGCGGGGTCGCTCCCCCCCCCCCCCCCACAAAAAAAAGTGCGCACCGGAGGGGACGTGCCTCTGAGCGTGCGTAATGAATTGGGTGCGCTCCTGGAAAGCGCGTGTATTTAGGCTACACCGTTGTAAGAGACTGACTGAGTAAGAGTAAAGAGCGATGACAGTATTTTTTTAATTATTATTTGAACATATAGACCCTCGGTCAAGTGATCTCCAAACCAAACCAACAACTGATCTGAGAAACAACACGAGACAGTAGATTAACCCCACATACAGCCCTCCATCACAAGCGCAAACACAGCGCAACTGGGCATGACAGTCACACAACGGGTCAAAGATAAACCTTTCATTTAGATATATTTACAACAATACATAACTTTAATAGCTGTCATTGCGGGCGACTGGCTGTGAACGGAGGGACTAAGAAAATGCATGCCGCACGACAACAGCATGTTATTTGCATTATTATCACTTTTTACTGAGATACACAACACGTAACGCGTACATAAAAAGTTGGCTCACTTAACTTTTGTTGTGTCGGCTAGCTGGCGCGCGCTGCTCTCCAATTTAGCCAGTGCGCTCTCATCAACCTGGCTACCTTAGCTGCTGTTCATTATCGTACTATCCATGAGAAAATCCGGAATATCCATATTGGGACCAAAACACACTTCTCGCATTTTCATCTTTTCCTCTGCGGACAGTTTTTTTTCCCCCCTCTGCGGACAGTTCTTGGGCTGCACGCTATGATGTCATTTGTTTACGCATAGCGGGTGGGTATAGCCAGGTACTGTTGACGTAAATCTACGATACCGGCCCAGCAATGCCCCGGTAAAGTGATAATAATATTGAATAACTCACATCCGAGAATAACTCACATCTCACATCCGAGGGGGTGGGATTGATGACGTGAGGGGGCGTCGCCCCCAAACGCCCCCTCATGGCGCCGGGTCCACTTTAGGGTCTGTTGTGAGACTTGGACTTTAACCAGTGACTTCGTTATTGGCGATTGTGTGTATTGGATGTCTTTATATTAAATGAACGGTTAAGGTAAACTGACACTTGCACAAATTCGATCCCTGCACTGGCACACCAGATTGTGCACCTGTGAGTAAACTTGTCATAAACTAGGCGTGAACTGTGGGCGGCTGTGTGCCAGTGCACAAAGAAAATTTTGAAATGTTTGAAATTTCTGGCATGCATTCATTTTGTGGAGTAGTTGTGAACATTGCTCAACATTTTAGAAAACGCTGCAAGTCAATGCGTCTCATTGCGCGCAGGGCATCTGAACGATTATGATGAGATGTTACATCTATAATAAACATAATCTTACAGATGCATTATCTAACTCATAAGAAGGAATAAAAATGCAACTGTTTTACCATTCTATATCAATATATATATTATAACTAATGACCTTTGAGACAAGAGTCCAAATACGTTCTCCACCACATGACGTGCACAAGATAACCTGCAACTGCTCAAAGCCTGACATCCAGCAGGTCAAAGCGGGATGAATTACGCGGCAGTGTGGGGATCAAGTTCATGCAAATGTCAAGGTGCCTTTACTTGGTGAAATCACTGATATTGTGAGGGAACATCAACTTTAACATTTTATGGTCAAAGTGCTTTACAGTGATACCTCATATACACACCAGGCTGCCATGCAAGGTGCTCACGACACACCAGGAGCAACATGGGGATTAAGAATATTGCCCCTTGAGTGATTTTCCAGTCAGACAGAGATTTGAACCAAGGATCCTCTGTCACAAGCCCACCGCTTTAACCACTTGACCATCCTCATTTTATCCATGTGGAGTGTTTGACTGGACATGATACAGCAATAGGGTCCCTCAGTGATGACGACCCCAGCAGCTGGAGATGATCAGGTACATGCCCACGTTTCACCTGGTCAAGGATATGCCCACGTTTCACCTGGCTGCTGCAGATAGGTGGTTTACTTTGGAGTGGTGAAGATAGACAATGGTGTGGTGGATTTGGTGACGTGTCACACCAGTAGATGTTTTCAGACATGACCTGAGAGAAGGAAGAGAAAAGTCTTCACCGTCATATTATCTGGAACAGTTTACATTCCAATGAGGCAGGAATTTGTAAAATTGCATTAAAACTAATGTGATAGCCAGCTCCTCAGTTTACGCCTGTCATCTGAAACATCAGCAGGACAAAAACTGCTTTGAATTTGTTCATCCTTTTTAACTAAAGTTGAGCCAATGAAATATCCCCAAAATGTGTTTCATCCTTCAGTGAATCCAATTCAATTTAGTGCTGTGAATTAAAGTGAGAAGAATTTGAATTTTCTCTCAATACGTGTCGCCAGAACCTTCATTCTGTCTCTTTTTCACCTTTTTTTCTGCAGCTTGTAAGTCATTCCTTCAGTTCTTTGTTTCCTCCACCTATGATGATTAATTGGGGCGATTTCTCATTATGTTGTAAGGAGCTGGACCTCCTGCTGTGCTCCGGGCCAGTAAAAGTGTGAAAAAGCAGATGATGAAATGACATTTTAGATAAAATCAGAGGTTAAATTGTCATCCTGACTGCACAGTCAGCGTGAATAATAATTACGAATAAAACACATATTCTGAAGCTTCTTTTGTTTTCTATATTTTATGTCAACATGTAGACTGCACATATTTCAAGAGCTTGGTACAGAAACATAGGTAGGTGTGTGTTTATGTGCGCACCTGAGCATATATGTGTGTTTTCAGAGTTGAAATTGTGAGTGCAAATTCTAAATTAAAGGTGCTATAATTGATTTATTACCAATAGACGTCACATTAGCACCAGCATCTAAAACCAAAGCACTGCCTTCCCTTTGGCCACTCCCCCATGTTGCATCTACAGTGCAAAGTGAGTCATGCCTTTTTATAAATATGGTGTGCTAAACATGCAGACGCGGGGACTAGCATGCAGAAAATGTGTACGCGCGTCCAGTGTGGCCCTGAAAATAAGGATCAGGAACGCTTCAAAGTGTTGCTTCACTCTGTGTGTAGGATGCCATAACGCCACTAAACCTTTATGAGGACAGTAGCTCTCCGCTGATCCCTTATGCTGCATTTACACATAATGACGGCAAGTCACGAATGCCACAAAGTATACATTTTTGGCTGCTGATCACGAATGTAATGATTTGAGGCAGAGGCGTCAGGTGTCCTCAGGAACTGCTGCAACCTGTTACCACATATTGCGATTAATGGCATGTGTTGTTAGAGAATTATCAGGAACCATTACGCACGGTCAAGAATAATGTTCTGCATTGTTGCACACTATCGTGCATAACAGCGCATCATTAAGTTCTGTCAGGTTGTGAATGAGGTGAATTGTCTCCACACACACCCCCATATTCATCCATCAGCTGCTGAACAACTCAGATCGCTCCATTTTGCTCCTCAAAATCCACAGCTGAAGAACTTTGTGACTGCATGCTTAGATGGGATGTGTGCCATGGAGTGGCGCAGAAAGGAGGAGTAGACGGACAGAGCCAGATGTGTGGTTTTACGCGGCTCTCGTCTCGCTCGTTTTCCCAAAATATCAGGCACATGCAGCAGGTGGAACACCTGCAGGAGCGCGCTGATGAGCACTGGAACAAAACTTTTAGCCGACTTGGCGTCGCTGTCCTCCTTCAGCATGCTGCAGCAATGAAAGTGAATGCGGTGCAGCAGGGTTTAATTGTGCACACATCAGAGAAGAACGCTGTCACGCTCTATTAAGGATCACCACTAATGAAGATGGATCAACACGCTCAGTTGCGACCGCCACGACATGAGGCGAAATTACAGTGGTGCGTGACATTTGTGGAAGATTTTTTTTTTGACAGCCAAAAACATGCTCCACGAAAATGCAGAATATCACACACCATCATGCACTATTAAGAAACCTATTCAGATGCGTTAAGTCACGTTAAGAATGTCAGGAATGTGCCAAGAATGACGCAAATATGACATTCGTAACGCGTCCTGCCTATGTGTAAACGCAACATTAATGTTTAAAATGCCATTTATAGCACCTTTAGTATTGTCATACGTTTTCCACTGAACACTGTGAGCTTGCCAGTGTGTGAAATAAACCAACACTGTGCAGAGATTTGGGCTGTGAAACATTTGGCGGCAGCACAGAGGATGATGTTAATTCAAACTGCGATCGTAGCGTGTTTCTTAAAAAACATTCAGCGAGAAGAAAATGTATTGAGACAGATCTGAGGACAGTTGAACGGACAGATGGCTTCTTCCGCTTTTACTCCGTTAATGTGTTCTTTTTTCTGCTTTTAATTCACCTCGATAATTTATTCTCACATCAGCCTCTCATTTATTAAAACCGATAATGATCTCTGTGCTATTTAACCCTCCTGATCGCTAATAAAGCCTTGGACATATACATGTGAAATATTTCTAATTGTTTTGTCATTTCAGGGACTTTACATCATTAAATCATCAGAAAACAAATAAAATGTAACATAAAAATGATTTAATTAGACAAATTGACAAATGTAGGGGAGAGGAACTTCACGACCGGATGTTCTCTGAGAGAGTAGGATTTGATAAGATTCCATTTCAAAAATCATTCATAATTTTATTTCTAAAAGCAAAACAAACATGATCATGTCCTGCTTTGACATTTTCTCATCCAAAATTCATTTCGGTGCTGCTGAAAATATGACTTGTGGGTGAAATTAAACAAATCCAAAGCAGAAACCCACACTAATGTAATTGAGCTTTTGTGGGGCGTCGCACCTGAGATGACGTTCCACTGCGCTACTGACGTGCATCCAAATAACACCAATCACAGCGTTTTTGCTTCATTTGTAGCAACGCCAGATGGATATTTGTCTGACAAATAGGGGACTTTTGGTCTTTGCTTTCATGCTGAACTGGATCCACACTTCTGTGGATGAAAAGAATAAGAATGAAATAAGGATCACAACAACGAGACGAATAGAGAACTTGTTTGTTTTTATTCAGATAAACATCTGAGTTCTAATTGTTATACATTTTTACATTATTATTGTTATTTAGATATATTATTTTAGACTCAGGTGACATAATGGTGCTTTTTCACCATCATATTGATACAACTTGACAGCAAATTGATGATCGCGTTTATTACGTCCACCAACGCCGTAATAAAATCATGTTAAAACTACTGCACGGATTACGAAGACATTTTTACCACAGATAGATATTAGGCCATGGACGACTCCATTAAATTTTGTAGGTGATCTGGATCCAGATTCTGGATCAAGATTTGACTTTAGATGCTTTGAAGGATTATGTAAAAATAAATAAATAAAAATACTTGACAGATTCTCACCAAATTTGCACCACAGATAGATATCAGAGCATGGAACACTCCGTTAAATTTCTGAGGTGATCTGGATCCGGATCCAGATTCTGGATCAAGGTTTCACTTGATATAGGCTTTTAAGGATTGCGTCAAAAGTACTTCACGGATTCTCACCAAATTTGCACCACAGATAGGTAGTAGGGCATGGAAGACTCCACTGAATTTTTGAGGTGATCCAGATTCTGGATCAGGATCAATTTGTACAGTTCACTTTGTCGGATTTTAAGGATTACATCAAACTACTTAACAGATTTTCACCAAATTTTCACTACACATTGGTGTTAGGCCATGTAAGACTCCATTAAATTTTGGAAGTGATCTGGATCTGGTTTCTGGATCAAGATTTCACTTTGTAGACTTTAAGGATTACATCAAAACTATTTCACAGATACAACATCACAGTGTAAAATCAAGATGAAGAAGACACTATTTTGTTTCAGCTTGTGAATTAAATATCAGATTGCAACATCTTGATCAGTCAGACCATTCTGGATCAGTATGCAATTATTGCATTGTGTTGTGGAATCTGGATCCAGGTCAAGTCTGGGTCACAATGTGACTCACATATCTTTCATTTCGTGCCCTTGTCAATCCTTGGTGGATGCCACCAAGGATTGGCACCAATTTAGCAACAGACTGATTGCTGTTGTTTATGAGTTGTCATGTTAACAGGTTGGACGTGTTTGACTTGTGTACGTGTCTGTTCATGTCTGTTTGTGTGTGTGTGTCTGTTCATTCACTCACTGCATTTTAGCGGGTACATGCATAGGGTTTGCCAAAATCAAGGAAAAAGGTTTCTGCACTTATTTCCGGTCAACAGTCGTGGCTATGGGGGTGCTGTTGACCAAAGGTGGGATGTTGGACCACCATTCTATTGTTGGAAAGTTCTTGTATAGTTTAAGTCTAAAAAAAAAAATTGTGTATTAAAAATGTTGACTTGAGAGGCAGCATTTAGCTTCCCAGATTGCCTTAGAATACAGAACAAAAGGCTTTAGATTTTTAGACTTTTCTAGGGGTGTGATTACCTTCACTGTCAGTTATATTCACACTTTGTTTGGTAACTTCTTCAGCTTCTTCTCTAAGAGCGGTGAAAGTTCTTGAAGACCACAAAGAAGTCCATTTGCTGCAGAATAAACTTTTAGATGCTCTTTCAGAGGTGTTCGTCCTCCTCTGACCTCTCGTCTCTCCGTCCACCTGCCTGTTTGTCTGCAAGCTGTTTGAAACTCATAAATAATCCAACAAAAGGATAAAAGGCCAGATAAATAATGAAGGGGAGGCCTTTCACACCACCACTCAGGCATGTAACAGCAGGACGGAGTTTGGTTGGGTTTCTGTAATCATTTAAACCAGCAGAGAACAGGCTGGCATCTTTGTTCCTTCTCTTATTTTAAGAATAGCACACTTACGTGAGCAGGAAGGGCAAAAGGTGTCAGAAGATCTCCACATGAGACGCAGGTATATTTCTGCTGTCAGATGTAAGA
The DNA here is from genome assembly GCF_902500255.1 of Thalassophryne amazonica. Taxonomy (NCBI): domain Eukaryota; kingdom Metazoa; phylum Chordata; class Actinopteri; order Batrachoidiformes; family Batrachoididae; genus Thalassophryne; species Thalassophryne amazonica. The sequence continues at coordinate 62,175,419 of NC_047120.1, read as the reverse complement.
AGTCTGAAAATAAACTAAAAGCAGAGACTGGGATGTTTTTGAAATGCGTATATTTTGTCATGTAGAAGCCATGAAGGAGCAAGAAGAGGAACTAAAAGTGGTGATTTTGATGTGAAGATGAAACGCTGTCATGATGCCGCCGGTCAGGATGTCTCCTGCTGACATGAAAGAATCAATCATTCAAACATCGTTGCAGTGTTGTTTTTTGTTTGTTTTGTTTTAATATAGCTGCTCAACTTTAAAACGCACCGAGAGAACGTCTTCAGTCTCAGTGTCATGACAGATGACTTAACTATTAAGCAGAATTTCAGTTTTTCAGGATGAAGGAGGCTTTGAAAAGATTCTTCTTGCCTGTTAGTCCTTGGAGGAGACTTTTCATCCGGATGGTCCAGATCCACCCATGTGGACTGGCCTTGTTGGGGAAAGTAACCTGTGAGGGACTGGTGTCCTGTCCAGGGGAAGTTCTGCTTCACATTACAGAAAGGGTGGTCAAAGGTGTGCCACAAAGGGAAAAGATGGAGCAAGTTTTCCTCTCTGCCGAGTGCCTCAACAGCTCGTTTTACTGATAGGATCCTTCCCTCAACTTGGGCTCAGTTGTTTTGTGGTGGTAATAAACGATTTTGGGCATAGTCAAAGTCATAGTCTGAGACTCTTGAGACTAGTGGCAAAAATTTAGCAACAGACTAAAAAAAATGAGCTATTTTAAGATTCCTGATTCATCGTGGCAATCTTTCCGTGGTGAGGACAATTGTCTGTTGATTGATACCTGGATGGGTTGGGGGATGCAGAGATGATTGAAAAGGCCCAGTCTTTGACGCACACTGTTTCTGAAAGATGCTGCACGTGGTGGCTAGTGGTGTGCACTATGTGTGAATGGGCCCTTAGGAAATGCAACTTGAAATGTTGTCAAAATTAAACAACATGAAAAAACAAAATAAAACACTGGCTTGTAGTTGATTCTACATTCTTAAATGTTTAGTATGTTAAAACTAAATACTAGTGGATTCTAATTTGTGGTACTTAGTGAATGCTGAGAGTAACACTTGAGTTAGTTGTAGAACCAAAAACCAAAGGTTTAATCGTGATTTCCCAATTTTTCCCATTGGGAAATTGTGTAGCAATGTTGAGGATAGAAACTGGAATCATTCAGCTGTCAAACATGTTTTCATTTCGAGCAGACTTCATACTACTGTGTCTTACTGCAATTTTCAACTAGTGTATTCCATCAGATGTCCTTTAATACAGTTCCTGGGTTGATATGATTCAAATATATTTTTCAAACAAAATGGGCAAAAAATATCATGGAGTTGAGTGACTGGGGAACCCTGATCACCTTGTAGAGGAAATCTTACAGATGCTTCGAATATCTCACAAATCCCTATGTTTCATAATGCTTCATTTTCATGCCCTCATATAAAACTGACAGCTAAACAGTGCTTTGACTGCGTGGAACAACCTTGCATGCTTGGCCAAGACTTACGTTCCAGACAGTAGTTATGAGCAGTTATATTTTTTGTTCCTAAATGCTTTCCCCGAGCTCATGTTTTCTAACTGTCGGGATGCCTCTCTGAGCTCGGTGCTTGTAACTACACCCCTGGGTCAGATTATGCTCTCTGGGCTTAAATGTGCTAACAGGGTGGGAGTGGGGGGGCAGGGTTGCCTTTTCACCCTCCTGCAGACTACTTTTGTACTGTGTGGGACCAGTGGGGGACTTCAAGCTTCAATAAATCATCAAAAGACCATTGGGAGACTTAAGCTGGGCAGACACTTTACAATATTTTCAGTCGTTGTACTCGGCTCCAACTCAAACTGTATGACAAAACCACACGGTGTAAAAGTTCAGAGCGCACGATTTATGTTCTCACGTTATACGGCCCGATGCTCTGATGCGATTCACCAAGACTCCTTGCTTGCCTCTACTGGTGGTCGGCTCTCACTGCGGTATTGTATCACTTCCTGTTCCGGAGCACAGGGGTGTTTTTCTGTATCTGTTAGCTGTTTAATCTGCGCAGTTAGATTGATCTAGTTATCTAGATTACGATTTGTTTCCCAGTGTAATCTTTACGTGCCTTAACTAAAGCACTCCTTCTGCTGAATCACCTCTAAATTATTTACACATTATTCACTTTGCGTGTTTTTAGGAATCCGCTAGCTTAGCGTAGCTGCTAGCTCTTAGCCGATTTAGCATGGCGGCTTCTCCTGTCTCTCCCGCACTTTTCTGCTCTGGGTGTGAAATGTTTAGTTATTCCTCGGCCTCCTTTAGCAGTAACGGTACTTGTAATAAGTGTAGCTTATTCGTAGCTTTGGAGGCCAGGCTGGGCGAATTGGAGACTCGGCTCCGCACCGTGGAAAATTCTACAGCTAGCCAGGCCCCTGTAGTCGGTGCGGACCAAGGTAGCTTAGCCGCCGTTAGTTACCCCCTGGCAGATCCCGAGCAGCCGGGAAAGCAGGCTGACTGGGTGACTGTGAGGAGGAAGCGTAGCCCTAAACAGAAGCCCCGTGTACACCGCCAACCCGTTCACATCTCTAACCGTTTTTCCCCACTCGACGACACACCCGCCGAGAATCAAACTCTGGTTATTGGCGACTCTGTTTTGCGAAATGTGAAGTTAGCGACACCAGCAACCATAGTCAATTGTCTTCCGGGGGCCAGAGCAGGCGACATTGAAGGAAATTTGAAACTGCTGGCTAAGGCTAAGCGTAAATTTGGTAAGATTGTCGGCAGTAATGACACCCGGTTACGCCAATCGGAGGTCACTAAAATTAACATTAAATCGGTGTGTAACTTTGCAAAAACAATGTCGGACTCTGTAGTTTTCTCTGGGCCCCTCCCCAATCAGACCGGGAGTGACATGTTTAGCCGCATGTTCTCCTTGAATTGCTGGCTGTCTGAGTGGTGTCCAAAAAATGAGGTGGGCTTCATAGATAATTGGCAAAGCTTCTGGGGAAAACCTGGTCTTGTTAGGAGAGACGGCATCCATCCCACTTTGGATGGAGCAGCTCTCATTTCTAGAAATCTGGCCAATTTTCTTAAATCCTCCAAACCGTGACTATCCAGGGTTGGGACCAGGAAGCAGAGTTGTAGTCTTACACACCTCTCTGCAGCTTCTCTCCCCCTGCCATCCCCTCATTACCCCATCCCGTAGAGACGGTGCCTGCTCCCAGACTACCAATAACCAGCAAAAATCTATTTAAGCATAAAAATTCAAAAAGAAAAAATAATATAGCACCTTCAACTGCACCACAGACTAAAACAGTTAAATGTGGTCTATTAAACATTAGGTCTCTCTCTTCTAAGTCCCTGTTGGTAAATGATATAATAATTGATCAACATATTGATTTATTCTGCCTTACAGAAACCTGGTTACAGCAGGATGAATATGTTAGTTTAAATGAGTCAACACCCCCGAGTCACACTAACTGTCAGAATGCTCGTAGCACGGGCCGGGGCGGAGGATTAGCAGCAATCTTCCATTCCAGCTTATTAATTAATCAAAAACCCAGACAGAGCTTTAATTCATTTGAAAGCTTGACTCTTAGTCTTGTCCATCCAAATTGGAAGTCCCAAAAACCAGTTTTATTTGTTATTATCTATCGTCCACCTGGTCGTTACTGTGAGTTTCTCTGTGAATTTTCAGACCTTTTGTCTGACTTAGTGCTTAGCTCAGATAAGATAATTATAGTGGGCGATTTTAACATCCACACAGATGCTGAGAATGACAGCCTCAACACTGCATTTAATCTATTATTAGACTCTATTGGCTTTGCTCAAAAAGTAAATGAGTCCACCCACCACTTTAATCATATCTTAGATCTTGTTCTGACTTATGGTATGGAAATAGAAGACTTAACAGTATTCCCTGAAAACTCCCTTCTGTCTGATCATTTCTTAATAACATTTACATTTACTCAGATGGACTACCCAGCAGTGGGGAATAAGTTTCATTACACTAGAAGTCTTTCAGAAAGCGCTGTAACTAGGTTTAAGGATATGATTCCTTCTTTATGTTCTCTAATGCCATATACCAACACAGTGCAGAGTAGCTACCTAAACTCTGTAAGTGAGATAGAGTATCTCGTCAATAGTTTTACATCCTCATTGAAGACAACTTTGGATGCTGTAGCTCCTCTAAAAAAGAGAGCTTTAAATCAGAAGTGCCTGACTCCGTGGTATAACTCACAAACTCGTAGCTTAAAGCAGATAACCCGTAAGTTGGAGAGGAAATGGCGTCTCACTAATTTAGAAGATCTTCACTTAGCCTGGAAAAAGAGTCTGTTGCTCTATAAAAAAGCCCTCCGTAAAGCTAGGACATCTTTCTACTCATCACTAATTGAAGAAAATAAGAACAACCCCAGGTTTCTTTTCAGCACTGTAGCCAGGCTGACAAAGAGTCAGAGCTCTATTGAGCTGAGTATTCCATTAACTTTAACTAGTAATGACTTCATGACTTTCTTTGCTAACAAAATTTTAACTATTAGAGAAAAAATTACTCATAACCATCCCAAAGATGTATCGTTATCTTTGGCTGCTTTCAGTGATGCCTGTATTTGGTTAGACTCTTTCTCTCCGATTGTTCTGTCTGAGTTATTTTCATTAGTTACTTCATCCAAACCATCAACATGTTTATTAGACCCCATTCCTACCAGGCTGCTCAAGGAAGCCCTACCATTATTTAATGCTTCGATCTTAAATATGATCAATCTATCTTTGTTAGTTGGCTATGTACCACAGGCTTTTAAGGTGGCAGTAATTAAACCATTACTTAAAAAGCCATCACTTGACCCAGCTATCTTAGCTAATTATAGGCCAATCTCCAACCTTCCTTTTCTCTCAAAAATTCTTGAAAGGGTAGTTGTAAAACAGCTAACTGATCATCTGCAGAGGTATGGTCTATTTGAAGAGTTTCAGTCAGGTTTTAGAATTCATCATAGTACAGAAACAGCATTAGTGAAGGTTACAAATGATCTTCTTATGGCCTCGGACAGTGGACTCATCTCTGTGCTTGTTCTGTTAGACCTCAGTGCTGCTTTTGATACTGTTGACCATAAAATTTTATTACAGAGATTAGAGCATGCCATAGGTATTAAAGGCACTGCGCTGCGGTGGTTTGAATCATATTTGTCTAATAGATTACAATTTGTTCATGTAAATGGGGAATCTTCTTCACAGACTAAAGTTAATTATGGAGTTCCACAAGGTTCTGTGCTAGGACCAATTTTATTCACTTTATACATGCTTCCCATAGGCAGTATTATTAGACGGTATTGCTTAAATTTTCATTGTTACGCAGATGATACCCAGCTTTATCTATCCATGAAGCCAGAGGACACACACCAATTAGCTAAACTGCAGGATTGTCTTACAGACATAAAGACATGGATGACCTCTAATTTCCTGCTTTTAAACTCAGATAAAACTGAAGTTATTGTACTTGGCCCCACAAATCTTAGAAACATGGTGTCTAACCAGATCCTTACTCTGGATGGCATTACCCTGACCTCTAGTAATACTGTGAGAAATCTTGGAGTCATTTTTTATCAGGATATGTCATTCAAAGCGCATATTAAACAAATATGTAGGACTGCTTTTTTGCATTTACGCAATATCTCTAAAATCAGAAAGGTCTTGTCTCAGAGTGATGCTGAAAAACTAATTCATGCATTTATTTCCTCTAGGCTGGACTATTGTAATTCATTATTATCAGGTTGTCCTAAAAGTTCCCTAAAAAGCCTTCAGTTAATTCAAAATGCTGCAGCTAGAGTACTGACGGAGACTAGAAGGAGAGAGCATATCTCACCCATATTGGCCTCTCTTCATTGGTTTCCTGTTAATTCTAGAATAGAATTTAAAATTCTTCTTCTTACTTATAAGGTTTTGAATAATCAGGTCCCATCTTATCTTAGGGACCTCGTAGTACCATATCACCCCAATAGAGCGCTTCGCTCTCAGACTGCAGGCTTACTTGTAGTTCCTAGGGTTTGTAAGAGTAGAATGGGAGGCAGAGCCTTCAGCTTTCAGGCTCCTCTCCTGTGGAACCAGCTCCCAATTCAGATCAGGGAGACAGACACCCTCTCTACTTTTAAGATTAGGCTTAAAACTTTCCTTTTTGCTAAAGCTTATAGTTAGGGCTGGATCAGGTGACCCTGAACCATCCCTTAGTTATGCTGCTATAGACGTAGACTGCTGGGGGGTTCCCATGATGCACTGTTTCTTTCTCTTTTTGCTCTGTATGCACCACTCTGCATTTAATCATTAGTGATCGATCTCTGCTCCCCTCCACAGCATGTCTTTTTCCTGGTTCTCTCCCTCAGCCCCAACCAGTCCCAGCAGAAGACTGCCCCTCCCTGAGCCTGGTTCTGCTGGAGGTTTCTTCCTGTTAGAAGGGAGTTTTTCCTTCCCACTGTAGCCAAGTGCTTGCTCACAGGGGGTCGTTTTGACCGTTGGGGTTTTACATAATTATTGTATGGCCTTGCCTTACAATATAAAGCGCCTTGGGGCAACTGTTTGTTGTGATTTGGCGCTATATAAAAAATTGATTGATTGATTGACTGCTCACATTGTACGTTCAAAAACCACACGTCGGACTCATTTTCCAGAAGCAAAGCATAAACAGAAGCTTTTTTTCAAACTTTATTTACATTTCTTCTTTTTACAAAAACTCTCAATGGGAGACATCAAAGTAAAAAAAATAAATAAATAAAATAAGACTTTACATGAGTTGAAGAAAGGGGGGGAAAAGAAACGGAAGCTACTGTCCTAAAGAGATGATCACTGTTTATATTCTCTCCAATTCCCCATCGGTGTTTGCACATGCACAGTGCGAGAGGTTGGACGCTTCACACTTGTAGCGCTGCTTCATCAGCGTGATACCCTCACGATGGCCGACCACAATATCAAACAAGTTGGATTTTCATCTGACCATACGATTGTCGATCGGGAGGTGGTTGTGAGAGGTTAAGCGTAGCTTGTTACTCCATGTATACGACACGATGCAGGATGTGCGATTAAATTGGCCATTGAAAATGGCTCTAATCACATCGTGAATCAACAGAGGAGGCTGCAGTCGGAGCCGTTCGCACGTGCGCCTAACAAGCTGCAGAAAGCATTTTGAGCCGTCTAAAAAGGTAATTATTTGACTTGTTTACATTGTCATGGCTTGATAAAACAGTTGCGTGTTTTTTCCTTCTTGTGTGCAGCTGTATTTATTTTTATGTTTCTAACAGATTTAACTTCTTGTTATAATCGTTCAGACGAGCTGCGCTCTGATGTGATCCGCTGACGTCACCACTCACTCTGTTCACTTCTTGTTTTCTCCACTTGACGAGCTGCACGCCGTGTTGGAGATTAGATTGTGCCACATAGCACAACATTTGTGCGCAAAAGCTTTTTTTGAACATTTCAATATTCTCTGTGAAATAGCGCGCACCGGCGCCCCTCTGGCATCCTGTCTGCATCCGTTAAAGACAAGTTTACTCTCCATGCTCGTGTCAGTGCACCTTAAGTCTTGAAACACAGCAACTGCTGTCATCTTAGACCTGGCTTTAGGCCTTAGACCAGGGGCCTGTTTCAGAAAGGAGGTCCATCTCTGAAATCTGAGTTGATTTACCCTGAGATGGGAAACTCATCCACAACAGCTGATTTGAGTTAGTTTAATCAGTTTAGAGTCGGTTCACTCTGAGTCACATCGACTATAAAAAGACAGTGTGAATTCACCATGGCAACCATTAACATTTTAAAAAACAAACAACAACAAAAAACCTTTCAGCTCAACATAGCTGCAGCTGCAAAAGAGCAAGAAACTGTATAGGAAAAAAAAATACCTGCTCGGGTTGATGTACTGTCATGATTTTCAGGGAACGTGGGCACAGAAGATGGTAGGGAGCATAATGCAGGCTCACAGGCACATGGTTGAATGAAAAGGCTTTATCGATAATTCAGGTAGGTGGTTTGGTACACAGAATGGCGGTCAGCGTAGCGGAGGTACAGGCAGGTAATAAGCACAGACATCGTCAAAAACAGGCAGGGTTCAAGAGCACGGCAAAACAGTGTAACAAGGACGAAGACAAAAATCCAGATCCAGAAAACAAGCGAGGTCGAGCAAAACGTGGAAACAAGAAACTGTGACAAGAAGAGCAAGGCTGAAGATAACAATATCAACAAACGAGCACAGACAACAGAACACACGGGGCTTAAATACATAGTGGATAAATAGGACGTGATGTGAAGCAGGTATGAACAGATGAAACAGATAACTGTGAGACAAGAGAGTGCTGTGACAAACAAAACAGGGCGTGGCCAACAGAGATGAGGATAAACTGGTGAAGGGCAAGAGAGTGAAGTGATCAGAGGATGTGACGGTGATACAAATGAAACTGGGCGTGAAAACATGAGAAGGGACAGACAAGGGAATGCAGAGACAGCATATGGATATGACTAAGAAACAAAAACTAACAATACTAAAGACAGAGAAGATCTAAAAACCGAAGGCTGCATTCAAAGTAAATGCTGCCACGGCTCGACGGTAAGCCTCGTCAACCGAATTACCTACAGAAAAATAAACCATGCAAATGATGGAATTGAATTAGAATGGGAATAACCCCCTTGTGTCTGATGATTTGCAGACGTTCATGCAGTTACGCGGCCACAAATAGCCATTTTAAAGCTCAATTTGTGACCGTATAACCAGCATGAATGTTTGCATTTCATCAGACACAACGGGGTTATTCCCGAAATGACTGAAGCAAAAGCAACAAGAAAATCAGAAGCTGCAACTAGAACGGAACTGACACGAATAATACAACTGAAGATTAACGTGGTAAACCTGACAAATATACTGAGACACAAAAATCAAAGACAGTGGATCAAAGACTAAACTAAACAAGAATGGCACTCACATGTGGCTATAGTGAGTGATGATCAAAAAAAGCAAATAAAAGATATCAATAAAAGACTGAGAGAAAATAATGAACACGGCCTGAGCAGAGGCAAATCCTGACATGTACGATCAGTTTATTTAATATTTCTATTTATATATGTTTTACAATTATATTTATTATTATTTATTAAATTCAGTCCATTTACAATTATTTAATCACAAATATAGTACAGGTGAAAACAGGTAGAATGAACTCAATTTTTTTTATTTAAGTGCCACCCTGCTGCTGGACGGAAGGACATAGAGGCAGCTGAAAGGAAATATAAGAACACTGGCAAGACTTTGATGTAAGACTCATGGCTGTACCTCATTTGGACCCTCATGGCTCAATGGAACTGCTTGCAGCAGTCAGAGAACTACTCAGTACTCCAAAGATTTTGCCAAAAGTAGGTTGATGTATACAAAAAACATATTGTTCTTCTTCACAGCATGATGCAGATGAATAAATGAAGTGAAACCGCTGTACAAGAGGGAGGATACTGAGAGAAACCCTGCTCAGGTTCAAAGAGGAAGTTGCTATAGTAATGGAGCTTGAACTTAATTTACCTCCCTTTCTGAAACGGGCTTGAGTTACCCCTCTTTCTTGGGTTTGATTAATTTCCTTTTCTGAAAGAGAAAACTCAGTTTCCCTAATTTCAAGGTTAACAAAGTCAGGGTTTTCACTAGGATACCTCACCCCCTGGGGGGCAAGTTGTCCTAGGATATCTTCCCCCCCGGGGGGAAGATATCCAGGGGGGATGATAAACTGTCACACCGTCTCCAACCTGGGTTGATTCGGACACTGATTACAGAACATAGTACTTTGAGGACATGAACTACAAATTCTGCATTTATGATTTTCTAGGGTTTATTTTTTTTTTTTTATATATTTTAACAGAAATATTTAAATATATATTTTTTTAATTTATGGATTTTTTTCTTTCTTCAGAAATAAGATCACATGTTGAATATCACACTTTATTCTCACAGTGTATCAAAGTGTAATGCATACAAAATATTATCACAGTGTATCAGTGTATGGAGTACATGCGTATCATAGTCTAATGCATGCATACAGGCCTCTCAAAGTCATCGATGATGGTGCAACTGTCACAGCCATGCGCTTCCAAGTCACGAAAGAGCTGCTTGTAGCCGGTTTGAGTCAAGTAGCCTCAGTTGACAGGACCCTGGATGACATACAGTTGGGTGAAAAGTCTTGGAGCGACTGAGGAGGTGCCCTCCACACACCAGTCATCACAGCCTGCGAGGTGTTCCAGATGACCAAGACAGGCAAAGATGATGATATGCTCATTAGCGTCAGGTGTGTTGTCAAAGATGAGGTTGGAAGCCCAGTCACCTGTGATCTCTAACTCTTGAAGAGACTGTGGATAATAACTTAGCAATAAGCAATAACTTCCTCACTTTTAAGAGAAATGTCTTCAGATTTGGTCAGTGTTTCTTATATTCACATCAGTAACTGCACATGAATAGTTCCTCATTGTATAGTAGAGAAGCTTGAATCTTCAACTGGACTGGGTTGCTTGATGCGAGGACATTTCGCTTCAAATCGCAGAAGCTTCCTCAGCTAAAATTCTTGCTCTGGTAGTCTGACTTCTGTCTTGACTCTTGTAGAGAAGAACAAACAGAAGCCACAAAAGCTGGAGTTTTAAACCTAACCAGCCCCTCCTACCGAGAGGCAGACTGCTATTGGCTAGTGACTAAACAATAGCTTTAATTAGCACCTATTGTGCTCTACTTAGCACCCTCCTAATGACAGGGTAGCTCTTCCTCCTAATGATGGGACTGATGGCTCTCCTGACGAGTCTCCTGATGATGTGAATGACTCATTACCATGACAAAAGAATGAAACTGCTTTGACCTGAGTACCCCATTGTAAACAGGGGACAAAGTATGTCTGAGACCCCCTCCCTGGTTAAGGCTGGGTTTCAACTGTTTCACATAGAATGCCTCCCTCACTCCTCTTTCAAACCATTTCTTCTCTCAGGCTAAGATTTTAACTTCCTTGTCCTCAAACATGTGGTTAGTGTCTTTAAGGTGGAGAAGAACTGCAGACTGAGGTCCACTGGCACCCTCTCTGCGGTGCTGGTATAGTCTTGTGTGTAACGGCTGCTTACTCTCACCTATGTAGTGTTCGTTACAGTTTTCCTGACATCTGATAGAATACACTACATTGCTCTGTTTGTAACTAGGGATCCTGTCCTTAGGGTGAACTAATTTCTGTCTCAAGGTGTTAACAGGTTTAAAGTAAACTGGGATTTTGTGCTGTGTGAAGATCCTCTGTAGTTTTTCCCTACTCCTGCTAAATAAGGGAGAGCCACTCTTCTTCTTGTTTCCGTCTCCTGTCTGTCTGGTCTCTTTGTTCTTTGGGACTTCTGCACTTTATCCAGGGACCATCGTGGGTACCCACATATTGTGAGGGCTTTCCGTACAAGTTGTTGTTCTTTAGCCCTTCCCTCTGTAGTTGTGGGCATCTGTAGGGCTCTGTGTTGAAGAGTCCTGATCACCCCGAGCTTGTGTTCAAGAGGGTGGTTTGTGCCAAAGAGCAGATATTGATCAGTGTGAGTGGGTTTTCTGTAAACCCCTGTCTGGAGCTGCCTGTTCTCTCCAATCGTAACATCACAGTCCAAGAAGGCTAAATGTTTGTTTCTGGCATCCTCACGTGTGAATTTGATATTGGAGTCCACCGAGTTGATGTGTTCTGTAAAGTCCTCAACCTCCTGTTGCTTGATTTTAACCCATGTGTCATTGACATATCTGAACCAGTGACTGGGAGAGATGCCCGTGAAAGACGCCAAGGCTGTCTTCTCCACTCGCTCCATGTACAGATTGGCCACAATGGGGGATACCGGAGACCCCATCGTACAGCCATGAATCTGCCTGTAGTGATTCCCCCTAAACAGGAAATATGTGGTTCCTCACTGTAGCAATAAATAAATAACATATATATAAATTCTAATTCTAAATTTTAAACTTTTGGACTAGTTAGATAAGTCTAACTTGATTAATGTGTCCCCATAGCACACCCCACTTTTAGTCTTTAGAGTAAAGTTTGGGTACGAAACCTTAGACCCAATCCTAATGCCCTTGTACTTTCATTAATGACAGTGAAATGGAGAAATAAATTATTGAAATAAGTTTAATTGTTTTTGTCAAACTGCTAACAGATATGTTAAAAAGGGTTGGTTGAGGACACTAAGTCAGTGTACTACTTCCACTGTGGTATCATCAGGTTTAACACTGTGTCAAAAACTGTTGGGTATTTTCTCCTCCAAACATTCTTAAAACCTTTGATAAGACAAACAGTCAAGAACCACCAGTGAGACAGAAAGTCAAATTTTACGCGCGGAGTGCAGTCAGGCTATACACCAAAGCTACACTAAAGTCTGGCCTGCGCTTCGCTCTTTTTATTAGTGAATCCCTCATCACATAAACAAAAACTTGTCCTAAGGGTGGGGGGAATGACGCAAGACAAGTTTCTTCCCGTAACATAAACACACACGTCAATAAGTACAGCTGTAAGCATAAAACAGTTTCTTTCTTTTACTCTTATCGTCGAAGGTCAGCACATCTCGTTCGCAGTTATCAGCTGTTCTGCATCTGCCTGGAACACTAAGCATCACATCACAATCAGTCAAAATTCAACCTTCAGTTCTTTTACTCCCAGTCGTTAGCGGCTACGAAAACAAGTTGTATAATAATAATAATAAGTACATCCAGCTTCTCATTCCCAGTTCAGATTGACCCCAGCATGCTAAAACAAGGTTGAATAACACATACATTCTCGGGGTTAGGTGCAAACAGCACAACACCGTTCTCATCAGAAAGAAGACAAAAGGTACAAATGTTTAACAGTGATAACATATATATATATATAAAATCCTTAACAAAAACTATGAAAAAAAAAAAAAACAGAAATTCCATTTCTACTTCTACAATTTTTGTTTTCTTAAAAAAAGCTATTCTTTTTTGGTGGCTTTTCTGTTTCTAAACAGAAAAAAATGAAACGGCTCATTTCAATAATTTTCATTATAAAGTTAAAATGTGTTGGTTGTCAAGAACAGTGACCTTATGAACTGGTAGCGTGCAACAATTTAGTCAGAGAACTACAAACGACCTTTTAAATTATATTTGTTTTTGCTGCTATTTTTTTTTTGTGTCAGGTTCTCACCTCCCCCATCTCCATTTGTTTTTTATATTCATACCACTCAACATCTTCCAGAGCTGAGAGGTCTCCAGTGCTCTGATATCAAAGTTTCTTTGTCCTCATCAACAGACAAATGAGACGTGGGAGGGAGGCGGAGAATAAGGGGGTGAGGACGGGGTGAGGATGGTGATGGCAAAGGAAGAGATTGAAATGCAAATGGAACTGAGTGGACGGTTCATTGTTTATGTGCACCAACACGCTCACGGGCTTCGAGTTGAGAAAAGCAGCACTCAGGCTTCCAAAGTGTTGCCTGACGGGGAAATTCATATTTGTGGTAAAGATTCTGAGTAGCTCAAGTCAGCAGTAGCACATAAAAAACAACAAAAAAAACCTGATTGGATATTAATTGACAAATCCCAAATAATTACACTCAACAAAAATATAAACGCAACACTTTTGGTTTTGCTCCCATTTTGTATGAGATGAACTCAAAGATCTGAAACTTTTTCCACATACACAATATCACCATTTCCCTCAAATATTGTTCACAAACCAGTCTAAATCTGTGATAGTGAGCACTTCTCCTTTGCTGAGATAATCCATCCCACCTCACAGGTGTGCCATATCAAGATGCTGATTAGACACCATGATTAGTGCACAGGTGTGCCTTAGACTGTCCACAATAAAAGGCCACTCTGAAAGGTGCAGTTTTATCACACAGCAGACTGGTTTGTGAACAATATTTGAGGGAAATGGTGATATTGTGTATGTGGAAAAAGTTTTAGATCTTTGAGTTCATCTCATACAAAATGGGAGCAAAACCAAAAGTGTTGCGTTTATATTTTTGTTGAGTGTACATCATTTGTGTCAATAATGGGCGCATTTTAACAGGGATGACGGTAACACACTACTCTCATCTGACCGCTTTTTTCAGTAACGAGTAATCTAATGTATTAATATTTCACTGTGCATTATGATTGTTTTTGTTAATTATTTTGTTTTTGATGGCACTATATGTGAAGCCTGAATGGTTCCTGCAGGAAACTGTACCTGAAAATAAATAAAAAACAGAAAGTAAAAACTGATTTAAGGCACGTTGACATTTGCATGAATTTGAACCCTGCACTAGCATGCAATCTGGCATGCCAATAAGTAAACCTGTCATAAACTGTGCATGAACTGTGCACGGCTGCGTGCCAGCGCTCAAAGAAAATTTCGAAATGTTCAAAATTTCTGGCAGGCATCAACTTCGTGCTACTTGCATAAACTAGTCAGAATCAGAATTGGATTGAACAATGAACATTGCGCAACTGCGCATCACTGCATGTTAATGCGTGTCACTGCGTGTCATTATGCGCAAGGCATCTGAATGATTATGACGAGATGTTACATCTATAATAAACATCACTTTACAGATACTGTTGTGTGGGCCGCTGAAGAGGAGGTACTGCTGGCCCAACACCACCAGAGGGCGCCCTGCTTGGAGTGCAGGCTCCAAGCACGAGAGGGCGCCAGACCCAGAAGAAGTGACAGCTGTCACTCATCCTCTGCACCAGCTGTCACTCGTTTATCACCACCATAAAAGCCGGACTGCAACTCCACCTCCCCGCCGAGAAATTGACTACCAGTACCAAGGTAGTTTCTCTGCTGACTAATACGCTGTCTAACTTTGTTCTGTGTGCAGTCGCATTCCTGTGAAGACCCAGAAGAGGGACAAACAGGAGCTGCACGAGTGTGTGTGATTTGGAGGTGGAGGTGCTCCCTCCTAACGGTGTCTGGACTATAAATTACTGAGTGTGCGGACTCACACTCACACATCATATTTCTGCTTTCTGCCAGCAGTACCAGGGTCGACAGTCGAAGACAGAGGCCACCTGGGGACTCGGGACTTGGCGGCTCCGGTGTTCTTCAGGCTGTTGGTGGTGGAAGCCGTGTGGGACGCGGCTTCTCTCTCGTCGGGCGTCTTCTATCTTCGAGCCTGCCCACACATCACCTGGTGTTTATTGACTGTGAAAATTACGACACGTTTCGTTGTGTATTATCACAACATTAAATTGTTACCTTTTGGCTTACTCATTGTCCGTTCATTTGCGCCCCCTGTTGTGGGTCCGTGCTACGACACCTTCCCAACAGGATTTCTCGGCCATCGTCATGGACTCCGAGGGGCGTCAACTCAAGCTTGAACGGCCAATGGAAGAGCCAGGACCGCAGGCGTCAGCGGGAGGCGGGTTGAGTGAGCTGCAGCAGATCTTAACCGCCTTCAAGGCCCGGTTGGAATTAGTGACCGAGCAGAGTGTCCTCCTTAATCGAAGGGTGGAGGCTCTCACCGCCAGGGTGGAAGCGCGCGATCAGGGCGCTGCTGCAGCCACTCCTCTGGCTGGTCCTGGGCCTGTATCAAACGTTCCACTGGTCGTTCAACGAACCCCCCCACCGTCCCCTGAAGCATACATAAGCCCTCCGGAACCGTACGGGGGCTGTGTCGAGACGTGCGCGGACTTCCTCATGCAGTGTTCGCTCGTCTTTTCACAGCGCCCCGTCATGTACGCATCAGACGCTAGCCGGGTAGCTTATGTTATTAATCTGCTTCGAGGAGAGGCACGCGCATGGGCTACGGCGCTTTGGGAGCAGAATTCACGGCTCCTAACGTCTTATACTGGGTTCGTACGGGAATTCAAACAAGTGTTTGATCATCCCAACAGAGGCGAGACCGCTTCGAACGTGCTGCTGTCGATGAGACAGGGGCGCCGTAGCGCAGCCGAGTATGCAGTCGACTTCCGCATCGCGGCAGCGAGGTCCGGCTGGAATAACGTTGCGCTCCGCGCCGCCTTTGTAAATGGACTGTCCCCGGTCCTTAAGGAGCACCTACTGGCTAAGGAGGAACCGCGGGAATTTGACGGGCTGATCGATTTGGTTATACGCTTAGACAACCGTTTAAGCGAGCATCGTCGGGAGCAGGCCGGGAGGCGTGACCGGGCACGAGCCGTCCCTCCCCCTTCCGGATCCGACAAGGTGGCGTCGTCCCCACGCTTCACTGCCAGAGAGCTCCGTGTGGCTACGGCTCCCCCTGCTGAGGAGGCTAGGGACACGAGCAGGGCCAAATTAAAATCACAAATCAGACAAAGGAGGCTGGCCCGCGGGGAGTGTTTTGTCTGCGGCTCTTGCGAGCACATGCAGAAGGACTGCCCTAAAACGGTCAAACTACAACGCCCGTCCTTAGAAACTGGGCTAAGGGTGGGTCATAACACGCACGCGGGAAAACCCCGCAAATCTGCACGAATCCCAGTTACAATCCTTTGTGGGGATTTAACCCTTCATGCCCCAGCACTGATAGACACGGGGTCTGAAGGGAATCTGCTGGACAGCAGATGGGTAAAGGAAGTAGGGCTCCCTCTGGTGGCTCTGCCGGCACCATTGCAGGTGCGAGCACTAGATGGCACCCTGCTTCCATTAATCACACATCAGACACAACCAGTGACTTTGGTTGTGTCTGGGAATCACAGGGAGGAGATAGTGTTCCATGTAACACCTTCTACCTCCCGAGTGATTTCGGGCTTTCCATGGATGGTGAAGCACAATCCCCGGATTGATTGGCCGTCTGGGGTTGTGACGCAGTGGAGCGAAACCTGCCACCGGGAGTGCTTAGGATCCTCGGTTCCTCCCGGCACTACGGCTAATGAGGAGGTCAAAGTTCCCCCCAATCTATCGGCGGTGCCAAAGAAGTACCACGATCTTGCTGATGTTTTCAGCAAAGATCTGGCACTCACTCTTCCCCCGCACCGACCGTATGATTGTGCCATCGATTTGGTCCCGGACGCTGAGTACCCATCCAGTAGGTTGTACAACCTCTCACGTCCGGAACGCGAATCAATGGAGACCTACATCCGGGACTCCTTAGCTGCCGGGCTGATCCGAAACTCCACCTCCCCGATGGGTGCTGGTTTCTTTTTTGTGGGCAAGAAAGACGGCGGACTCCGTCCATGCATTGATTACAGAGGGCTGAACGAGATCACGGCTCGCAACCGATACCCGTTACCTCTGTTGGATTCAGTGTTCACGCCCCTGCATGGAGCCCAAATTGTCACAAAATTGGATCTTAGAAACGCGCACCACCTGGTTCGGATCCGGAAGGGAGACGAATGGAAGACGGCATTCAACACCCCGTTAGGTCATTTTGAGTACCTGGTCATGCCGTTCGGCCTCACTAACGCCCCCGCGACGTTCCAAGCTTTGGTAAATGATGTCTTGCGGGACTTCCTGCATCGGTTCGTCTTCGTATATCTGGACGATATACTCATCTTTTCCCCGGACCCTGAGACCCATGTCCAGCATGTACGTCAGGTCCTACAGCGGTTGTTGGAGAACCGGCTGTTTGTGAAGGGCGAGAAGTGCGAGTTCCACCGCACTTCTTTGTCCTTCCTGGGGTTCATCATCTCCTCCAACTCCGTCGCCCCTGATCCGGCTAAGGTTGCGGCGGTGAGAGATTGGCCCCAACCAACAAGCCGCAGGAAACTACAGCAGTTCCTAGGCTTTGCAAATTTCTACAGGAGGTTCATTAAAGGTTACAGTCAGGTAGTTAGCCCCCTGACTGCCCTGACCTCCACCAAGGTCCCCTTCGCCTGGTCGGATCGGTGCGAAGCCGCATTCCAGGAGTTGAAACACCGGTTCTCGACTGCACCAGTTCTGGTGCAGCCTGATCCTGATCGCCAGTACATAGTAGAAGTGGACGCCTCTGACTCAGGGATAGGAGCCGTGCTGTCCCAGAGCGTGGAGGCTGATAAAGTCCTCCATCCTTGTGCCTTTTATTCCTGCAGGTTGACCCCAGCTGAACGGAACTATGACGTCGGCAATCGGGAACTTCTTGCGGTGAAGGAGGCTCTTGAAGAGTGGAGACACCTGCTGGAGGGGGCATCGTTGCCCTTCACGGTTTTCACGGACCATCGGAACCTGGAGTACATCCGGACCGCCAAGCGGCTGAACCCCAGGCAAGCCCGCTGGTCTCTGTTCTTCGGGCGCTTTGACTTCCAGATCACGTATCGCCCCGGGACCAAGAACCAAAAACCAGATGCATTGTCCCGGGTGCACGAAGAAGAAGCCAAAGCTGGGCTGTCGAACCCCACCGAGACCATCATCCCCGAGTCCACTGTCGTGGCCACCCTCACCTGGGACGTGGAGAAGACCGTCCGGGAGGCCCTGACAAGGAGCCCGGACCCGGGGACTGGCCCCAAGAACAGACTGTACGTCCCACCAGAGGCAAGAGCTGCCGTATTGGACTTCTGTCACGGGTCCAAGCTCTCCTGTCATCCCGGAGTGCGTAGGACCGTGGCAGTAGTCCAGCAGCGCTTCTGGTGGGCGTCCCTGGAAACCGACGTCCGGGACTATGTCCAGGCCTGTACCATCTGCGCCAGGGGCAAGGCAGACCATCGGAGGACGACGGGACTCCTCCAGCCCCTGCCAGTGCCTCATCGCCCCTGGTCTCACATCGGCCTGGACTTCATCACGGGCCTCCCGCCGTCCCAGGGCAACACCGTTATTCTCACGATAGTGGACCGGTTCTCCAAGGCGGCCCACTTCGTGGCCCTCCCGAAGCTCCCGACAGCCCAGGAGACGGCAGACCTTCTGGTCCACCACGTCATGCGGCTGCATGGGATACCATCGGACATTGTATCAGATCGTGGTCCCCAGTTCTCTTCGCAGGTGTGGAAGAGTTTCTGTAAGGAGCTGGGGGCCACCGTGAGTCTCTCGTCCGGGTACCACCCCCAGACCAACGGCCAGGCAGAGCGGGCTAACCAGGAGTTAGAACAGGCCCTTCGCTGCGTCACCTCCGCGCACCCGGCGGCCTGGAGTCACCATCTGGCCTGGATCGAGTATGCCCATAACAGCCAAGTCTCGTCTGCTACCGGCCTCTCCCCTTTTGAGGCATGTTTGGGGTTCCAGCCCCCATTGTTCCCGCTGGTGGAGGGAGAGGTCGGTGTGCCCTCGGTCCAGGCCCACCTCAGGAGGTGCCGCCGGGTGTGGCAGACCGCCCGCTCTGCCCTGTTAAAGGCCCGGACGAGGGCCAAGACCCATGCGGACCGCCGACGTTCCCCGGCCCCCACATACCAGCCCGGGCAGGAGGTGTGGCTCTCGACCAAGGACATCCCTTTGTGTGTCGACTCCCCAAAGTTGAAAGACAGATTCATTGGACCCTTTAAGATCCTCAAGATCATCAACCCGGCCGCATTGAAGCTTCAACTCCCGGCTTCACTGCGGATTCACCCTGTCTTTCATGTCTCCCGTCTCAAACCACACCACACCTCACCCCTCTGTACTCCGAGACCTACGCCGCCTCCTGCCCGGCTCATCGACGGGGAGCCTGCCTGGACAGTCCGCAGGCTCCTGGACGTCCGTCGTAAGGGCCGGGGTTTCCAATATCTGGTGGACTGGGAGGAGTATGGACCTGAAGAACGCTCCTGGGTGAAGAGGAGCTTCATCCTGGACCCGGCCCTCCTGGCCGAGTTCTACGCAAGACATCCGGACAAGCCTGGTCGGACGCCAGGAGGCGCCCGTTGAGGGGGGGGTCCTGTTGTGTGGGCCGCTGAAGAGGAGGTACTGCTGGCCCAACACCACCAGAGGGCGCCCTGCTTGGAGTGCGGGCTCCAAGCACGAGAGGGCGCCAGACCCAGAAGAAGTGACAGCTGTCACTCATCCTCTGCACCAGCTGTCACTCGTTTATCACCACCATAAAAGCCGGACTGCAACTCCACCTCCCCGCCGAGAAATCGACTACCAGTACCAAGGTAATTTCTCTGCTGACTAATACGCTGTCTAACTTTGTTCTGTGTGCAGTCGCATTCCTGTGAAGACCCAGAAGAGGGACAAACAGGAGCTGCACGAGTGTGTGTGATTTGGAGGTGGAGGTGCTCCCTCCTAACGGTGTCTGGACTATAAATTACTGAGTGTGCGGACTCACACTCACACATCATATTTCTGCTTTCTGCCAGCAGTACCAGGGTCGACAGTCGAAGACAGAGGCCACCTGGGGACTCGGGACTTGGCGGCTCCGGTGTTCTTCAGGCCGTTGGTGGTGGAAGCCATGTGGGACGCGGCTTCTCTCTCGTCGGGCGTCTTCTATCTTCGAGCCTGCCCACACATCACTTGGTGTTTATTGATTGTGAAAATTACGACACGTTTCGTTGTGTATTATCACAACATTAAATTGTTACCTTTTGGCTTACTCATTGTCCGTTCATTTGCGCCCCCTGTTGTGGGTCCGTGCTACGACACCTTCCCAACAGATACATTATCTAACTCATAAGATGGAATGAAAATACAACTGTTTTACTAATCCATATACAGTATATATTATAAATAATTACCTTTGAGACAAGTACGAGACAACCTTCAGCTGCAGATAATTTCTCTCTGATTCTGGGAGTGATGACAGAATGGTTTCACTAGCCAAGTTCTGGGAGCAAATGTGTCATCAGCTATGAAATTATTATTTTATATAGCATGGTGTCAAGCGGGACAAAGCGGGACGCATTGGCACGACTAATTGCGCTGTAGTGCAAATATCAAATCTGTGCAAGTGTCAAGGTGCCTTTGAGCTACAAGAGTTAAACAATTATTTTTTTATAACTAACTACAGTATAACTGCTTAAAAACAGTTATAGGGTGTCATTTTAATTCTTGTTCAACAGTCTGGGAGGAGGAGAAAAGCTGTTGGAACAGCGGGAGTACTCCTGTATGTGCTCATTTTAAGTGGTCAAATTAAATTAGTTTCTGCATGGTTGACATGGAGCTTGATAAGATAGAACACACTATGGTACTCCTCATCCCACAGCCTTCTTGTTCTGAGGCACCAGTGCTAACCACTAAGCCACTGTGCCGCCATATGTACAGTATATACACATATCAGCGAGCAATATTATTGTCATTATTCCAAATTAGACCAGCAGACAGAGCAACCAGTAATCTTTTGATATTAACTGAAAATGTGATTACTTTAGCAGAAATTTAATTGAAGAAACAGAAAAAATAAAAACATCAAATCTAGGCTTGAGTCATTGATATGCTTTCTGGCAAACGGTCGCTGAATTTTTCATATTTTACTGTTTGTTGCACTCCAACATGACTGTCTGCCACAGGTGTAGCAAATGACAAAATTTACACTTTGAACAGTTTCTCCAATCACAGCCAGAAAAGCCTTTTAACTCCTTCAGAGTCATCTAAGGTATCTTGGTGGCTTCCATTGCTAGTTTCCTTCTTGCACAGTAACTCAGTTTTTGAGAGCTGCCTAGTCCAGACAGTCCTGTTTGTATTTCTTAATGACTGAAGGAAGTGAAGTCCAAGAAAATGTACATGTATCCATCCCCTGAGGTTGAAAACAATCCTGATATTTAGTTTTTCCAGTTACTTATGGCCGTGAAACTTGAGGGACTGTGTATTTTTTTTTTTTAAAAAAAAGGTGTTATTCCTAAATTGTTAATGTGAAACTCATTTTAGTGAAACTCCTTAAATATTTTTTCGTTAGTAGCGATACATAAAAAGCAGGACGTGAGCTCTGGTTATGTGGAGACAGTTATTTATTTGAGCAAAGCTTTAAAGAGCATTAAATGAAACATGTGAAACAAAACTTAATTAAGACGCTGAACTGAGTCAACATAATTAAGAAAACATATCTGACTGTGCAGAAAGAAATGCCGTGATTACAATCTAATGAGAGCAATCAGCAGTTATTGCGTTATTGTAAGTATGAAAGAAAATAGTGGCTACAAATTAACGAAAGCTTCCTTTCACGAGCTTCTGAATGATTTTACATATTTTATTGAACTGCTCCACATACAAATGTAGAAGATGACAATTAACTCCAGTAGTATTGAACAGCATCTTTTCGCTTTCCCACAAAAACTGTTTTTGGCCATTCAGGTGTGATGGATGGAGAGATGAAAGAAAAAAGTGGTCACTATAAAAATAAAATAAAAAACATATATACACACCGCTTGCATGTCCCACAACACTGTTGCCTGAATAGCGACAGTGAGGAAAATAAGTATTTGAAGACCCTGCGGTTTTGCAAGTTCTCCCACTTAGAAATCATGGAGGGGTCTGAAATTTTCATTTTCGGTGCATGTCCACTGTAAGAGACATAATCTAAAAAAAAAAAAAAAAAAAATCCGGAAATCATAATGTATGATTTTTTTTTAATAATTTATTTGTATGTTACTGCTGCAAATAAGTATTTGAACCCCTACCAACCAGCAAAAATTCTGGCTCTCACAGACCTGTTAATTTTTCTTTAAGAAGCCCTCTTATTCTGCACTCTTTACCTGTATTAATTGCACCTGTTTGAACTTGTTACCTGTATAAAAGACACCTGTTCACACCCTCAATCAATCACACTCCAACCTGTCCACCATAGCCAAGACCAAAGAGCTGTCTAAGGACACCAGGGACAAAACTGTAGACCTGCACAAGGCTGGGATGGACTACAGGAAACAGACAAGCAGCTTGGTAGAAGACAACAACTGTTATGATTATTTATTAGGGCCCTGTCCCACTGGTGTTTAGGAGGATTTGCTTATGGATTGCGCACAAAATTGGCTCATAGTCGCTTAACATCCACAATATGCGTGAAACATGCTTGTATGAGTCGGCTGACACCCGCACGTGTTATGTGTCGGACGCAGCCCGGAGAACCGACCAGCGTTTGAAGGACCCAGTATAAAATAAGCAGAGCACGGTACAAAGGATAACAGAGTTTAATGAACATAACAGTGCTGTGAAAAATATAAAAGTGCGCGGTCTGGCGTGGTGGATTGCGGTGCGCTCCCAGCAGCGCTAACGGTCCGGAGCCAGAACTGGTTCGGACCCAAGGACCCCGCCGACACCCCCCAGGTGGCCGCGACAAACCGAGTCTGTGAAAGAAGGAATCATTATGTGAGTCCACACTCAACACACAGAGAGAACGCTCAAAGGTGCACAAACAGCAAACACTTCCTGGCTTAATTACTAATCAGCTTCCCACCCTGCAGGCATGGAACATCCAGTTCACAAAACTCCACTGCAGTGGAAGCTGATTTAAACGACCAACATACAGCTCAATATAATAAGGTGTGAGGGACACCACATTTACTGACTGTATAAATGTTAGTCACAAAATCTAACGTACCTCAGGAAGTGTGCTGATGAGCGTGAGACCTCACCCTCTCCTCTTTCACAGACCATGCATCAAACCTGGACGTTCTCTGCATCCACTGATGATGAGATGGCTCCCGAGACGACGATCTCACCCGTCTGGTCACAAGGCCGAGTCTCTGGCAAATACACACTGTGTACTCCAGTCTTAAATGCCACCATGTTCCAATCCATGTAGATGCACCACAGCTGTGAGTCCTGACGAGCCGCAGGTGATCAGGGTGAGGTCCTGATAAACTCAGCTACACAGCCACTCAGTCCCAAATGCAAGCCACCTGGAAGGAAAAACAAAAGACAGAAACAAAAAGGCAGCCAGGCCCCCAGCCATACAACAGTACCCCACCCTCACGGGAAGCCTCCCGGCGACCACACAAACCTGGCCCAGGAGAAACACCCCCCTCCAGGGACCATGGCTGGAAACCGTATCCGCATTCATCTTCCAACAGAATCTTCATCTAACAGAACGGTAGATGTCTTCTCCTCTGGCTGCATATTTGCCCTTGTTTCTATCAGTCAATTAGCACAGGTGTGGCCAGGAGTTCTTGAACCTGTGCGGTCAACCTTTGTCCAACCATGTTCACAGTCTGATTAGTCATAAAACAAAAAAGACAAACACAAACAACCAAAACACCCCCCCCCCCCTCCCCAGAGGCCCGTTCCATCAAACCCCGGGAAGGGGAGAAAACAAAAACAACCCAAACTTAAGCTAACAAATAAAAACACTAACACCCCCCCCCCCCTCCCCAGAGGACCGTTCCATCAAACCCCGGGAAGGGGAGAAAAGAAAAACCCAAACTTAAGCTTGCAAATAAAAATGCTAACACCGCCCCCCCCCCCCCAACGACATGTAGGGACCAACACCCCCCAGAGGACATCCCGCCAGCTCCAGGAGTAATAACCACAGCCAAGGTCCCTCTGGGATCCAACGTCACCCACGGGGACTCCCAGCGCCTCCCAGAGGACCATTCCATCAACCCCAGGAGACGCCTCCCCTCATGACCAACGGACCCAGCCCCGGCCGTCTATGGCTAGATGGACCCACAGCCCTTTCCCCCCCAGAGGACACCACAGTCAAACCCTGAGGGTGGAAACTGGGGGGAAAAACAAAAGGAGAAAAAAAAAACATACAAACAAAACAACCCCAACCCCACCCCCTTGGCGCAGTGGAAACTGGAAGCACGTCCAGTGTCACCAACCGTGACTATACCCCAGAAGCCAACCCGGAGGAGTGGAACAGCGGTTATGGCAGACGGCACAAAATGGCGCCACTCCTCCGACTTCCAAACCAGCCACCAGCTGCGGGTATATCCCACTGCCCCAAAACTCAGCCACGCCGATGGCAGATGGCTCAAAGGCGTGCTGAAGCCGGAGGTGGAACAGGGAATCAACAAACAAAAACACCCCCCCCCCAGGTGCAGAGGTTACCTGGGAAACGCCCAGCATAACCAAACTGCACCACTCCAGCAACGCCGACACTACGGCTCACACGGCTGGAGCCAGAGGAGAAGAGAGGGAACAAAAAGAAAATACCCCAAATCCCCCCCTCCCCTCCCGGGTGCAGAGGTTACCTGGGAAACGCCCAGCATAACTAACCTGCACCACTCCAGCAACGCCGACTCTACGGCTCACCCGGCTGGAGTCAGAGGAGAAGAGAGGGCATAACAAAAAACAAAGAAAAAAAAGAAAAAAGAAAAAACAACCCAATTACTCCCACATGACCCCCCAGGGGACCGTCCCATCAAACCCTGGGAGGTGAAACTGAAAGAAATAAAAAGAAAGACTAACAGACTAACATAAAGTTGCTTGGGTCCTTTTTTTTTTCCAGACAGAACTGCAGGGTCACGACCCCAGACACTAAATAGTGTACAAATAAAAACCCCACACAAAAACCAACTCAAAAAACACCCACACAAAATGAACACACACAAAACTAATAAGTGATTTATACCGTCAAGCTCAAACAAATGGAACACACCTGTTCCAACTTAAGAGCTTGACGGTAATGTGACTCAGTCACCAAAAGAGGGAGCCAAAGTGCTAAAAATGAAAAACCCCCTTTGGTAACTGAGAAAACAAACTCATGCTGCCTTTCTGTGCGCAGCTCTGTGTAACACACAACCAAAAATGTGATTTAACTAAATAACACCGGAGCTGACACAACAGACGCAGTAGTTATCTTCATCCGGGGAAACGGGGCTACAACTGTCACACGGGAAGCACAGCGACCCGTGCCACAGAGTTCCGCCGTGCGCGTGCACCCATTACAGACACACTCTTGCAGCTCCCGTTTAAACCTCTTATCCGGTCGGAGCGTGACGCGAAGCCGTCGCCAGTCACACTCCACCACGACCCTCGGATAAGGCACACACAGGAACACGGCTGCATGAGCGCTCAAATCAGTATTCAGTAATGGGTTCTCCAACGCGCACCATCCGGGCGGAGAGCACCCGCAACTGATCCGGATAACTTCTGAACGTCTGCTGCCGCCTTCCCGGCGCGTTACCGTCTCTGCTACCGCTGGGTCCGTGATGTTTGGCCAGAGACTACTGTTATGTGTCGGACGCAGCCCAGAGAACCGACCAGCGTTTGAAGGACCCAGTATAAAATAAGCAGAGCACAGAGTTTAATGAACATAACAGTGCTGTGAAAATATAAAAGTGCGTGGTCTGGCGTGGTGGATTGCGATGCGCTCCCAGCAGCGCTAACAGTCCGGAGCCAGAACTGGTTCGGACCCAAGGACCCCGCCGACACCCCCCAGGTGGCCGCGACAAACCGAGTCTGTGAAAGAAGGAATCATTATGTGAGTCCACACTCAACACACAGAGAGAACGCTCAAAGGTGCACAAACAGCAAACACTTCCTGGCTTAATTACTGATCAGCTTCCCACCCTGCAGGCATGGAACATCCAGTTCACAAAACTCCACTGCAGTGGAAGCTGATTTAAACGACCAACATACAGCTCAATATAATAAGGTGTGAGGGACACCACATTTACTGACTGTATAAATGTTAGTCACAAAATCTAATGTACCTCAGGAAGTGTGCTGACGAGCGTGAGACCTCACCCTCTCCTCTTTCACAGACCATGCATCAAACCTGGATGTTCTCTGCATCCACTGATGATGAGATGGCTCCCGAGACGACGATCTCACCCGTCTGGTCACAAGGTCGAGTCTCTGGCAAATATACACTGTGTACTCCAGTCTTAAATGCCACCATGTTCCAATCCATGTAGATGCACCACAGCTGTGAGTCCTGACGAGCCGCAGGTGATCAGGGTGAGGTCCTGATAAACTCAGCTACACAGCCACTCAGTCCCAAATGCAAGCCACCTGGAAGGAAAAACAAAAGACAGAAGCAAAAAGGCAGCCAGGCCCCCCAGCCATACAACAGCATGTCCGCAATTATCTGCAGAGACGTGTTCTTCCGTTGCCAGGATTTTTGAGCTGCACAAAATTTGGCTGCGGATGACATCTGCCTTACATACTCCATACATACTCAATTCATACACAATACATACTCACTCTGTGCGCTGTATATCTGCCATTAACCACTGATATCCGCAACCGACGGGGATTTGCGGCTTGGCAGCGGACCGGATCTGTGTAAAACAGATATATATCGTGCCCATCACGTCCACATCACAAACTAAAATATGTTGTAGCAACTGCATACAGATTGGCCACGAATAAAGGGTTTTTATTACATCTGCTTTGCAGCTGATTTGCAGACAGTCTGTGAATGCATAACAAACACATCACATAAACCAAAAGTGTGGCAGAAAGCGACATACCTGCCAGTCAGTGCCGGTCCGGCTGTGTAAATCCACAAAGACATAATAGCTGCTGCAATCCAGGACTTTAATTTAACACCAACAAAAGGAAGAGTTGCTGTTTAGCCACAACTCACACTGAAGTCTGTTTTCTGTGACACTCTCAAAAAGAAAAAAAAAAAAACACCGTCTCACACCCCGAGCAGCTTCCCCCCTCCCGCTCTCCAAACTCATGAACAGTTAACCCTCGCATGACAACAAGAACATTAACTCTGTGATCAACTTGTAAAGTCCAGCAATTGCTCCAGAGGCTGTATTGTTGGTGTGAATAGTGATGCTGAAAGGCCCGAGTGTGCTTATTTTATGGCCGCAATGCAGATGCTGTGCACGCGCAACACGTGCGCGATGCATTCATAATACACCCATAATACTGCCGTGATAATCTCAATGTGTCGGCTTAGTTTCCTCACTACATGCGTTATATAACCGTGATTGTTTATCATATATTCGCTATATGTTATTAATATATCTGTAATTCATACTGGGACATTTGTCATTTTTGGCCATTTTTGTTGCAGACGACAACGAACGCCCGTACTTTGTATACGCAATTCATGCGCAATTAATCCTCTCCGCAGTGGGACAGGGCCCTTAGAAAGTGGAAGAAACACAAGATGACTGTTAATCTCCCTTGATCTGGGATTCCACGCAAGATCTTACTTTGTGGGGTAAGGATGATTCTGAGAAAGCTCAGAACTACACAGGAGGACCTGGTCAATGACCTGAAGAGAGCTGGGACCACAGTCACAAAGATTACATTAGTAACACATGATGCTGTCATGGTTTAAAATCCTGCAGGGCAGCAAGGTCCCCTGCTCAAGCCAGCACATGTTCAGGCCCATTTGAAGTTCACCAGTGACCATCTGGATGATCCAGAGGAGGCATGGGAGAAGGTCATGTGGTCAGATGAGACCAGAATAGAGCTTTTTGGAATCAACTCCACTTACCATGTTTAGAGGATGAGAACAACCCCAACAAAACCATCCCAACTGTGAAGCATGGGGGTGGAAACATCATACTCTGGGTGTGCTCTTCTGCAAAGGGGCAGGACAACTGCACCGTATTGAAGGGAGGACGGATGGGGTCATGTACGAGGTCTATTAGAAAAGTATCCGACCTTATTTAAAAAAACAAACAAACATATGGATTTGAATCACGTGTGCTTGCATGAGCCAACCTTGAACCTTCATGCGCATGCGTGATTTTTTTTTTCCACGCCTGTCGGTTGCGTCATTCGCCTGTGAGCAGGCTTTGAGTGAGGAGTGGTCCACCCCCCTCGGCAGATTTTCATTGTCAGGGAAATGGCTGAGAGACTGCTGCTTTGCTTGATCAAATTTTTTTTATAAACTGTGAGGCACATCCATGTGGACACCATTCGCGAAATTCAGGTGGTTTTTGGTGAAATTTTTATGGGCTTCAAAGACATTAAGGGATGTTACTGTCGCTTTAAGGATGCCCTCAGCAGCTGTGGAGCGCGCCGCGCTCCAGAAGAAGAAGAACAGGGGGATGTACGTAAACTTTCGATCAGGGTCATTTGGGTAGTTCTCTTGTCATTTTGATTTGAAAAAAGGAAACACAGTTGTTTGACAATAAATGGCTTCACCCAACCACTAACCATGAGTGAAAAAAAAAGTTTTTGTGTTGTCATTCATATTCTCTTAAAAATGGCCAAAAAAGCAAAAATTCTGCCAGGGTATGTAAACTTTTGAGCACAGCTGTAAATCTGCTATAAAAGTTGTATTCCAAGACTTCAAAAAAACATAGGCAGGTATACTGTAAAATGCAGTGAGTAAAGAACTACTATGTAAATAAGTCCATCCTTAATTTCTTAACTCAGAATCAATGAATGCTATTATATTGCACATTTGGGGCCATAGGTATTTGGACAGTGGCTTTTGTACAAAACCTCAATGGACTGGAATGAAAGTAAATTAATTCAAAGGATTTAACAAAAATATCACAATAACCATTTGGTATTACAGTTATTTCTATGCACAGTTGATTCACTTCAAAATTAATTTGACAAATTAACACACTTGGATGAAATCTGGGAGCCATGATCGTTGCTAAATGCTGTTTCCAACTTGAGATGCTTTACCAGATCTTCAGTCAGTGCTTGGTTGTGGGTCTTGGGGGTTTTGTCTTCAGGAAGTGAAAAGTATGCTCTCATGGGTTGAAGTCAGGTGACAGATGGAGCTATTGAAGAAAATTCCATTTCTTTGCTTTAAGTAGCTCTTGGGTTGCTTTGGCTGTGCTATTTTGAGTTATTATTATTGAGTAGCTTTTGGTTGTATCTGAGCAGAGAGTATAGTCCTAATATTTTTCAGAATGCATGACATCGCTTCCATCAGCAGTCACATCATCAGTATACACAGGCAGCCAGACATTACTCTGATGCCATAACACTGCCTACACTGTGTTTGACAGATGATGTACTTCATTTCAAGAGCTGTTCCTTTTCTTCTCCAGAGTCTTCTTTTCCTGTCATTCTGGTACAAGTTCATCCTGGTTTGTGTCCACAGAGTGTTGGTCCAGAACTTCGCAGGCTTTCTTTTTTTTCCAAGTCTAATCTGGTCTTCCTGCTCCTGAGTGTTATCAGCGGTTTGTAATTTGTGATTAACCTTCCATATTTTAATTTATGAAGGTATCTCTTGATTGTGGACTGACAATTATACTCCCCCTCTAGAATCTTCTGGATTTGACTCTGGTTTTGTTTCACCAAAGAAAGAATTCTGACATCCCCCACATAAGTTGTCCTCTGTGGTCTTCCAGGACAATTATTTAGTTCACCACTGCATTTTTTTTTTCTTTTTAAGAATCTACAAAATGGTTGATTTGTTAATGCCTGAAATTTCTGCTGTCTGTCTGGTACGAGGGGCGATTGAAAAGATTTGAGCCTGACCAACATTTCTTGAGAATGTGTGAAGTTTTGACTGACTGGGTGCAATGTTGAGAAATGATGGTTTCCCAGAATGCTGAAGAATGAGAACCACACCTTACTTTTTCTTGGTCAAGCTCAAATCTTTTCACCCCTCATAGGCTTATTTTATTTTCCATACTAATTTTGCGTCAACACCTCTTTGAATATCATTTTTTTCCCAATTTATTTTCATTTATATACCACCAAATCACAACAAAGTTGCTTCAAGGCACTGCACACAAGTAAGGTCTAACCTTACCCACCCCCAGAGCAAGCACACAGATGACAGTGGTAAGGAAAAACTCCCTCTGTGGAAGAAACCTCAAGCAGACCAGACTCAACGGGGTGACCCTCTGCTTGGACCATGCTACCGACACCTCTTTGGACCTCATATTCCAAATTCCTCAGTTCCAATGATCACCTAACAAATATAAATTCAACACTTGACATCAACTCCAGACCTTTTATCAGCTTCATTTACTAAAATGAGGAAACAGACCACAACTGCTTGTGATTCAAATGTCCAATTACTAATGGCCTCTGAAAATGGGAGCAAGATTATGGAAGTCCTACAAAGACTCCATAACCCCTCTACCAAGGACTATGCATAAAATGCCGATAACTCCAAAATGGTTCAGGTTGGGTCTGTTGATGTGCCATGCCCCATCCACTCCATTATAGAACCACCTTTGGTCCTAGATGGCAATCCCTGTCAGATATCTGGTCCATCCCCACGTTTTGAAAGCAGCCAGGTGAAACATGGCTGCCTCTTTGAAAAAGGTATAGCTCAAACCTTAAATTTAGGAATTTTTATGATCGGGCAAATAATGTGGTAAACTTTTTAATGTGATTGGAGGATTTTAAAATTTTGACCCTTGTGCAATTCTTACCCCTATCTGGGATGGTTGTCATACATTTTGTGTAGGCAGTGGGATACTGACGCTGGATTTATTCCCCTTAAGTGGTACCAAAAACCTACTTGGCCCATGGACTAATGGGTATTGAACCAAGTTGAGATCTGATGATGTTGAGAGCCATAAAATATGACTGACATCATTTCCATCTTCATCAAACTATTCAGTGACTCCTCATGGCCTGTGGATGGCAGGCTTTTCCTTTCACGTGTCTCCTGTCGATGTTTTGTCTTTCAGCTCGTCGGCTGTAGCTATTATCTCTGCTCTGGTGGGTTTTATGTTATTTATATTGCCCTTTAAAGAAAGCTGGAGATCTTGCTGTTTGCTTCTTGGTGATACTTTTTTTTTTTTTGCTTTATCTCCAAATACCATCAGTACTTCCAACTGGTATTTCGGGAAATTGGATTTCTGTAGCAGAATCCATAAAAAAGAAAAAAAAAAAAAAAAAACAGCACCACATTTGCTAGATGGACTGGAACTGGAGTGACAAGCAGGTTGGGACTTCCTGTCAATCAGCTAACTGAATATGTTCTACTTTTGTCAGATTTAGCATTTCAGAAGAAGTGAGACAAAATCACCTGTTATATTTGGTCAGTTTTGTTGCCAATGTTCTGGTGTCTCTTATGTCCCATGTTGGATGGTGTTTGGTCCGTGTGGGTCATCTCAATCGCCAGGCTTACGGCCTTGTGCAGATCCACAAGGAATCCTTGCTGACCTTATTACCCGAAAACTCATGAATCTTTCATCATGGCAGAACAACCAAAAGGTCAACATGCATCCTGTATGTGAATGTTGTTGTTGTTTTCAGATTAACTTTGTATGTTCATATTTTCTGTCTGTTGTAACATTGTGCAGAAATACTTGAGATCTTTTCTGATTATGCAAACCAGAGGTGGACTGAGTAATGTGCAAGTAGTGCGTTTATCAGGATCTGATCCAACATTTATTGTGAGGTCTACCATGCTTGCACCATATGCATGGTGACAAAATGTCAGGCATGACATTTTTGGTCAAGTGGTGCATTTCTCTGGACATGATCCAGCATGCAAGTGCCTTAGTGTTGAAGACTTCAGCAGCAGGTCACACCCACACTTCACATGGCTGCAGCAGGTAGCTACTTTGGAGAGGTGAGGATGGGCCGGTTGCATGCCCAGGTGGTTCCCATCCTGGACCCAAGGCAGTGCTGGGGTGTGTTGGGTGCGTTGAAATGCAGTACCAGCGCGTGTTCCTTGACTTATCTCACTTTTTCATTACATGAGTGCCATCTGGTGGTTATAGAATGAATTAATAGGCATTTATTTGTGAAATAAATGTGTGCCGTGTTGCCAGACCTTAAGCATCGGACATACCACTGATAGTCTATAAGTACTGTTTGGACATTGGCCCATGCCCCTCTGGTTTGATATACACATAGGTCCATAAGTATTTGGACATTGCTCCATCCTACCCTGCCTCTTAGGTGAACAGTTTGTAGGCAACTAATGCTTTATTTGTCTTTAATGACATCAAAGATTGAACTGAGCGACATTGAAGCCACCTTTAATCTTTCTCACCGTTTCCTTATTAGCTGGACATTGCAGAAATGACAGACGGTAAGGAAGGAAGGAAGTCAGACATTTAGCTTTGAAGGTCCATAGGTATTTGGACATTGCCCATGTGCTTACTGTTGCTAAGTGACAGGCCAGTCATAGGTGGACATATGCTACATACCCATTCAGATACATACATCTGTCTCTTACATATGAGATATTTTAACTGCTGTGGTGCTGCTCTTTCATCTGAATAGAACATTAACCCTCTGAGGTTGATGGACGTGCCCGTGTGTCCAGTTCCATTTTTAGTTATGTTTCTATTGATAAATTAGATTGGAATGTCAGAGGCTTAATTTGACCATTTCCTGTAACTACAGTGTGTCACCTCTAGTTTTAGTCCCTGTTGTAGACTATCTTTGCCTCATAGCCAATCCTAGAGTCAGAGAAGGTTACATGGGTCTGTATTTCCCTCCCTGCCTACAGCTTCAAGATTCAAGATTCAAAGAATTTTATTGTCATATGCACATAGGAACATGCTCCCTGCACAATGAAGTGTGTTTACTGCATTTTACCCATCCTAATTGCCAGTTAGGAGCAAAAGTCGCCTTTTTTGGCACCCGGGGACCAGCTCCAGATGTACATCCCTGCCTTAGGTCAACAACAGGGCTGAGCAAACTATGACCAGCCTCATGACAAACAGACAACACACACATAACACACAACACACATAAGCTGGCCCGGTACATGAACACATATAAAAGCACACACGAGGTAAACTTGGGAAAGAAAAGCCTCCATAGCTGCTGCGTTGAACCACACAGCAGCACTGCAGGAAAAAACCCCATCGCACAGTAAACAATGATCACACAACAACAGACGAGAGACGGCAGCCGAGATTTGAATGAGTCCAGTATTCAGACAGACAGTCCGGAGGCAGCCCTAGGCGCCATCAACAGCCTTATCTGTCCATCATGGGGAGAGGGGATCCAGCCCTGAAACAGTCCAGTCCTGAAACAGTCCACCCACAGTCACCATCAGGGCTGGGTGAAGACAGAGAGGCGGAGAGTACAGGGAGGTGAGGCATCAAGTGTTGTTGTTCCAAGGAGGTTTTATCCCAGTGGCCTTGACATGCAGCTGTGTTTGGGGAGCCGAATAGATAACCAGATTAGCAGATGCCTGAAAGATTCCACAGTCTGAATGTCTTCCAAAACCTCTGAATAGTGAATAGGAGATGTGGTCATTACTGACGATCAAAGCAGTTTTCCAGTGCAGCCATTCTCCCGAGATGGTTTCCAACATGCGGTTAACACCCGCCGACTGAGCTGACACTGCCCTTCCAATCGAATCAATAATGTGGGGCAGCCTTGACGGGCCAATTAGTGCTGCTTCCATCTTTTTAATTTTCCGGTAAACCAGCGCCATGCCCGCACCACATAGCAGAAACCCAGTCACCACAGCTCCAAATAAGTAAACATCTTCAACGTCCTCCACAGATAACGTGTACAGGCACATGACTTGCCACCTCTTCCAACTATCCATCACGTACCCCGCCACATGTGTCCCCGCAGGACAGGTCGGGTCCTCCGCTCCCGAGTGTCTTGTAGAAAAAATACTGTCAATTGCTTTCAGAGACCACTTCATCAGATCCATTTTTGCCGTTTTCCAGAAGAGCTAAGCTGGCAGCCTCACAGACAAACACGCTACAGAAGCAGGAAAGATAAGGAGGGAGGGAGAGAAGAAAAATGTGACCATCTTGACAGAGAGCAAGAAGGCAGCAGGCTCACTCAGATCACACCATCACTATGTTCAGGAGAAAGACCCATTCATACTGCCACTAAACCCTTCTAAATGCTACAAAATCTGAAGACTTTTTTTATTTTATCTTACTGACAATGTATGCTGTCAGAATTTTTTTTCCAGCCTCCGCCCACACTTTTCATGCACTGACAGACATTTGTGGACATTTCTGCATAAAAGGAAGGCAAACGAATACCAAACTGGGAATGAATTATTACATTTTTCATTTAGTTACATTGATGTACAATTTCCTTTATATATTGCACTACCTTTGTGAGCCAGTAACTTTGGTGAACCAATTTCTAGCACAAATCAATTTGTCCACATGAATGAAGGTGTGTTTTCACTAAAGATTTCATTTTTTTAGATTTAGAGGTAAACTATTTCTAGATACAGTGATTTTGACAAATATTTGCCACATATTTGAAAAGCTGAGATTGTTGTGAACATTTTGATATGCAACACATGGACATTATACTTTAAAAAGTACTTTAAAATGGGAATAACTGAAAGTGTAAAATCTAGAAAATGCCTGTGGACTCCAGAGGGTTAAACCTAAGCATGTTGTGTCGAAGTCCTCTTAGCTCTCTGATTGTTTTAACATCAGTCACTTTTTTTTCCTTTTTTGCCTGCATTGTACGTTGATTTCAAAGCAACACGCAATCCAAAATATCAGTGACACTGAACATTGGCTAAGAGGTCGCCACGCTGGACACAACATCACTTTGTGGCATGAGGAGCTCAATAAATAATGTGTGATAGCACAGGGTCAGCCTTATCTCAGTCTGTGTGAAAGCTCCTTTTGCTTTCACTCTGCCCCGCCCTGGCTTCACGTCCAGCCCACCCCAGGGCGCCTCTCACTGAGAACGCTCAGATTTAGGACCACTCTGACTGGGTGGCCCAACACAATAAACTGCTGGAAGCAAATGCAGTGACTTTTAAAACCAAAGACACATTTGTGACCGTCACCTCCTCCTCATCACAAATTCATTTTTCAGCCACGAGCTCGACTCCTCCGCAGACCTGCTGCTGGTTTGTACGTGTGTTTAACTTGACTAACAATCAAAACAAAATGATTCAGCTGTCTTTATTTGTTCCTGCTGTTGAAGCATTAAGATTGAATCACTTTGCAAATCTGTCCACCTGCAGGTCAGCTCAGTTTGCCTCATGAAAATTTGAGATAAAGTCTTCATCCACTTGTGTTCCATCACTCATCAGCAGCTTTAGGAAAAGTAGCCCAGACATCCTTCCTCTCCAGCCTCATCCTGCCCCTCCTCAGACTTGATTTTGCGTCAGCCATGCCTGGAATAACGAGGCGACGGCCCCTCTGTGGATTAAGGCCTACAGTGGCAGTTATTTGGCAAGTGTTAGGTCTTTGATTGCACCAGGTCAGAGCACAGAGTCATCACTATGTGAGCTGCATCGACTCTTGCAGAAACCTGTTAAAATTTCCAGAATATTATTATTTTTCAAGTGTAGCTGAAAAGTGAGGATGAAAATTTGATTCACTTTATTTATTTAGCAGTATAGTTATAACACAAGTCAAATACCATATTTTACAGGGTATAAGTTTTTTTTCTTTCTTTCTTAACCCCACAGCTGCCACGTTTCTCCATGTAACATCGCGTTGCGTCAGGAAGGGCATCCAGTGTAAAATTTCTACCAAATCGAAATGCAGATCCAACTTAGATCTGCTGTGGCGACCCAGAGAGAAAATGATGGAGCAGCTGAAGGGGCTTACTTTATCAGGTGTGATTTATACTCCACAAAATACAGTACACATAAGTAACATCTGGACCAGGTGTCACCAAAACCTGTTCCTAGTCACCTGAGCAACATGTTCTCCTTATTTATCTGCTGCAGCCGCAGCTAATTAGACAAGTCTGGTGTTTCCTCGCTCTTGAGTGGCTTGATTAGCAGTGGTTGGAGCAAGGAGAGTTGGAGAACATTCAGGACAGGTGATCTCCAAGAGCAGGGTTGGGGACCCACCATGTTAGCAAGTATAATGTCAACAGTGGAAAAGAAAACCCCCAAATTGTGTTTTTTCACAGGAAGAAAATTCAAGCAGGCCAGACTCAGTGGGGTGGCCATCTGCTGGGGTCATTCTGTCAGCTACAGTATGAGGATTTGCATACTTTCTGTTTTTCACTGTCAGTTGAAAATCTTGTGGTGATTGTTCAGTGTTTTATTTGAAGACAGTGTCGTGCGCGTAGCATGAGACCACATCCAATGAGGGCAACAACAGCAGAGGTCTGAGCCAGATGGACCTACCGAGGTCAATCCTGCATGCGACTACCTCAAATGCATGCAGAGGAACCATAGTGATGGTCAGTACATGACATCAGACTAGTCATCCATGACTGTACGTTACCTTCCCTATCCACCAAGTCTGTTATGCTCCTGAGCACCGCTTGAATCTGGCTTTGGAAATTTAGCATGTCAGAAGGGCAACGCTGTCTATATGAACATCCATGTGTTTGATCATTGTGAAAATAAATGGACCACTGACGAATGTTTGAAGACATCTCCGTGTGCTCAGAGAAAATTTGTAAAGGAATTATTGGCATTTTTTTTTTATTTGACTTTGCAGTCCCTCAGTAAACAAATTAAAATATTGCTTTTGAACATATTAGTTCAATATCTTGGTTTGCTAATTTCATATAGTTTGGTAGAAAGTTGCGCCAACACACTAGTTGGGTTTCTGTCAACCCCTAAAAGTGGGTGTCACTGCCACCTAGGGTGGTACAACTTACCACCCATAACTTATGAGGTGTGTATATAACCCTAGCAAAAAGCCACCATACTGGCAGGGTGTGTGTGTGTGTGTGTGTGCGCGCGCGCGCGTGGTGGGGTGCGGGTGGGGTGTTGCTGCACTTTTACCTCATAACTCCACAGCATTCAGTCACAAATCATCCACCCTGTACTTTTTTGGAATCTTTACAGCCAGACAAATAATGTGGTGTACTTCTCAATATGACTGGACCATTTTTGAAAGAAGACCCCTCCCTGTTTCATCGGCCTCTACTTGGCTACAGCAACCACGCTGGGATGGCTATCATACTTTTTCCAAGGTGTCCAAAATGTCATATTAAACATTTTGCCACCCTGGGTGGTACTAACCAAGCAATCTGTCCCATGGCGTACTGAGCCCGTATTGATCAGGGCGATCAATATCCTTTCAGATGTCATAAACTGTCATACAGCTGATGTGAAAATATTAAAGAAAGTGTTGACTAAGTCCTGGATTCTGGATAAATAATAAACTTGAACAAACTGTAAGTTTAGCAGCATTACTCTGCCTGTTAACCTGCTCAGAACCTCTCTGGTGGTCATCAGAATGAAACGTCACATTAAGATGATTTCCTTTATTCTGTAATTTTAGATGATGTGGACATTCTGTGTGGCGCTGCTGGATGAATCTTTGAAATATAACTGATGGGACCTGCAAAGATAAAGCTAACAGACAGCTGAAGAGCGCGACATAAATCTGATGTGTTGGACTTCAGAGTTCACTTTTCTCATCTTTTGTCTCGTGGCCGGTCACTGAGTGTGCGGCTGCCGGCATCAGCCAGACTTTTTGGACATCATAATTGAGTTTTGGCTCAGCAGTAAAAAGGTAACATCAGTGAGTGGAAAGAAAGAGCTAAGAAATAGAAAAGGAGGATGTGACACTTTGCTTTCCTCTCACCTCTCGGCCGCTCGCTTATTTTCTTGTTCAGGAATTCTTTCCAATGGAGACGACAGAAACAAGCCTATCTCTTCCTGCTCTTTCGCTGCCTCATTTGGCCAAAGGTTATTTCCCTCTGGGCTGTTTTTGCTCGGAGTGAGGGGGTCATGGTAACCGTGCATCACTGCCCGAGGCCTCAGCCAAACAATAATTAATTTCCTCTTTAATGGAAAAATTGCTCCACAGACTTTGACGTGATTTTTACTCCACCAGGTGTTTGTGCACATATGCGTTTACAGTGGCGTCACTGTTTTTTGGCATTTCAGTAGATGTTGTAGTTTGGCTTTGTTGTAATTTAGATTAGTTTAGATAGAACTTTATTAATCCCTTGGGAAGACTCCCTAAGAAAAAAAGAGGTTCCAGCAGCATTATATAGCAGCACACAGGGTAAGAAGCACACAGAGTATCAAAAGTAGAAGTAAAAAACAATTTGTAAAATGTAAATTGTAATATAAATACCAGAAATACTGTTCGCTACTGGTTCACTGCTACTACTGGTCCTCTTCTTCCCGTCCCCTGTCTTCCTGTTACTCCTTCTTCCCCCGAATGACGAGTTCTACAGTCTGATGGCCTGAGAGACATCAAAGACTTGCTGGAAGCCAATATTTTCTCTACATGTCATAGAGTGTGTATAAACTGGACACACCCTCTGTGACATCACCCGGCCTGTTTCCAAAGACCTGGTTTGAAGCTCAAATGAGACGTTTTCTAAATGTTGCCATCTTGGCAGGTTCTGACTCTACCTAACTCCCAACCAGCCCATAAGTGTGTAAAGAGGTGGAGTCTGGGCAAGACCACGAGCTCAGCGGGATGAAAGAAGCCAAAATATGCCCACTAGCATAGAGAAATCAAATAAGCTAAAGCTAACATGCTAACCTCAGTTCAGGTGTTTAATTTTAGCGCAATGTTTGCAGACTTGGTGGTGCATTTCATGACGGGTGGCTTCATTGTAGATATTCAAAATTACGCTTTGCATGTTGCCTCAGTAACAGTGGAATAACGGGAGAGTGTTGTGTGGGCCGCTGAAGAGGAGGTACTGCTGGCCCACCACCACCAGATGGCGCCCTGCTTGGAGTGCGGGCTTCAAGCACGAGAGGGCACCGAAACCAGTGGAGTGACAGCTGTCACATCATCACCACCAGCTGTCACTCATCTACGTCAACCTCCATAAAAGCCGGACTGCAACTCCACCTCCCCGCTGAGAAATCAGCTACCATACAGGTAATTTCTCTGCTGAATTTAAACTGACTAATAGTCTGAACTTCTTTGCAGCCGTTTTCCTGTGGGTGTTGACTTATCTGTGGGATTGGCGTTTGGTGTGATCAGCGACGGCTTCGCTTCACACCCCAACCAGATAAGTGGTTAGACAGAAGCTGCACGAGTGTGTGACTGGAGGTGGAGGTGCTCCCTCCCTTACAGAACACAGACTGTGGGATTACTGAGTGTGCGTATTCACACTCATCAAAACTGTTTCTGTTCTCTGCCAGCAGTACCGGGTCTGACTGCTGAAGACAGTGGCCACCTGGGGCGCAGGGCTTGGCGGCTCCAGTGTTCTTCAGATCTGTTGGTGGTGGAAGCCGTGTGGGATCCGGCTCTTCTATCTCCAGACGTCTTCTATCTTCGAGCCTGCCACACGTCACCTTGTGTATGATTGACATTCCGCAATATTGTTATTGTCTGTACTTCGTTGTGCGCTTCACAACATTAAATTGTTACTCTTTGGCTTATCCATTGTCCGTTCATTAACGCCCCCTGTTGTGGGTCTGTGTCACGACACCTTCCCAACAGGATTTCTCGGCCAGCGTCATGGATCCCGAGGGGCATCAACCCGAGTTTGAACAGCCAATGGAAGAGCGAGGTGCACAGGCGTGTTAGGTGAGCTGCAGCAGATTCTAACCGCTTTCACTGCTCGGTTGGATCTGGTGACCGAGCAGAACGTTATTCTCAATCGGAGGATGGAGGCTCTCACCGCCAGAGTGGAGGTGCGCGACCAAAGCGCTGCTGCAGCACCTCCTCCTGCTGGTCCCTTGTCAGACACAGACGTCCCACTGGTCGTTCAACGACCCCCCCCACCGTCCCCTGAAGCATACATAAGCCCTCCGGAGCCATACGGAGGTTGTGTCGAGATGTGCGCAGACTTCCTAATGCAGTGTTCGCTCGTCTTTGCACAGCGTCCCGTCATGTACGCGTCAGACGCTAGCCGGGTGGCTTATGTTATTAACCTGCTTCGAGGAGAGGCACGCGCCTGGGCTACGGCGCTCTGGGAGCAGAACTCACGGCTCCTAATGTCATACGCTGGGTTTGTAAGGGAGTTCAAACAGGTTTTTGATCATCCCAACAGAGGCGAGACCGCTTCGAGCGTGCTACTGTCAATGAGACAGGGGCGCCGGAGTGCAGCCGACTTCCGCATCCGAGGTCCGGCTGGAATACCGTTGCACTCCGCGCCGCCTTCATAAACGGACTGTCTCCGGTCCTGAAGGAGCATCTGCTGGCTAAGGAGGAACCGCGGGATTTTGACGGGCTTGTCGACCTGGTTATACGTTTAGACAGCCGCTTAGAGGAACACCGTCGGGAGCAGGGCGGGGGGCGTGACCGGGCACGAGCCGTCCCTCTTCCTTCCAGGTCCGAAAGGGTGCCATCGTCCCCACGCTCCACAGCCAGAGGGCCCCGTGTGGCAACAGCTCCCCCTGCTGATGAAGCTATGGACACGAACAGGGCCAAAGTGAAACCAAATGAAAGACAAAGGAGGCTGGCCCGCGGGGAGTGTTTTTTCTGTGGCTCTAGTGGTCATATTCAGAGGAACTGCCCCAAACGGTCAAACTACAACGCCCGTCCTTAGAAACTGGGCTAAGGGTGGGCCATAATACGCATGCGCGGAAACCCCGTAGATCCGCACGAATCCCAGTCACGATCCTTAGTGAGGAGTTAACCCTTCACGCCCCAGCACTCGTAGACACGGGGTCGGAAGGGAATCTGCTGGACAGCAGATGGGCAAAGGAAGTGGGGCTCCCTCTGGTGGCTCTGACTTCACCCTTGAAGGTACGGGCACTAGATGGCACCCTTCTTCCATTAATCACACACCAGACACAGCCCGTGACATTGGTGGTGTCTGGGAATCACAGGGAGGACATTGTGTTTTATGTAACACCTTCTACCTCCCGAGTGATTTTGGGTTTTCCATGGGTGTTGAAACACAATCCCCGGATTGACTGGCCGTCTGGGGTTGTGACACAGTGGAGCGAAACCTGCCACCGGGAGTGTTTAGGATCCTGGGTTCCACCCAGTGTGACAGCTAAAGAGGAGGTCAAAGTCCCCCCAATCTGACGGCGGTACCGGAGGAGTACCACGATCTTGCTGACATCTTCAGCAAAGATCTGGCACTCGCCCTTCCCCCGTACCGACCGTACGATTGCGCCATCGATTTGATCCCGGGCGCTGAGTATCCGTTCAGCAGGCTGTACAATCTCTCAAGTCCGGAACGCGAATCAATGGAGACCTACATCCTGGACTCCTTAGCTGCCGGGTTGATCCGGAACTCCACCTCCCCGATGGGCGCGGGTTTCTTTTTTGTGGGTAAGAAGGACGGCGGACTCCATCCATGCATCGATTACAGAGGGCTGAACGAGATTACGGTTCGCAATCGATACCCATTACCTCTGTTGGATTTGGTGTTCACGCCCCTGCATGGAGCCCAAATATTCACCAAACTCGATCTTAGGAATGCGTACCACCTGGTTCGGATCCGGAAGGGAGACGAGTGGAAGACGGCATTTAACACCCCCTAGGTCACTTTGAGTACCTGGTCATGCCGTTCGGCCTCACAAACGCCCCCCGCGACGTTCCAAGCATTGGTTAATGACGTCTTGCGGGACTTCCTGCATCGGTTTGTCTTCGTATATCTAGACGACATACTCATCTTTTCTCCGGACCCTGAGACTCATGTCCGGCATGTACGTCAGGTCCTACAGCGGTTGTTGGAGAACCGGCTGTTTGTGAAGGGTGAGAAGTGCGAGTTCCACCGCACTTCTGTGTCCTTCCTGGGGTTCATCATCTCCTCCAACTCCGTTGCCCCTGATCCGGCCAAGGTTGCGGCGGTGAGAGATTGGCCCCACCCAACAAGCGTAGGAAGCTGCAACAGTTCCTCGGCTTTACAAACTTCTACAGGAGGTTCATTAAGGGCTACAGTCAGGTAGTTAGCCCCCTGACAGCCCTGACCTCCACTAAGGTCCCCTTCACCTGGTCGGATCGGTGCGAAGCCGCGTTTAGGGAGTTGAAGCGCCGGTTCTCGTCTGCACCAGTTCTGGTGCAGCCTGATCCTACTCGCCAGTTCACAGCGGAAGTGGATGCCTCTGACTCAGGGATAGGAGCCGTGCTGTCCCAGAGCGGGGAGTCCGATAAGGTTCTCCAACCTTGTGCCTATTTTTCCCGCAGGTTGACCCCGGCTGAGAGGAACTATGACGTCAGCAATCGGGAACTCCTGGCGGTGAAGGAGGCTCTTGAGGAGTGGAGACACCTGTTGGAGGGAGCGACGGTGCCCTTCATGGTTTTCACGGACCATCGGAACCTGGAGTACATCTGGACCGCCAAGCGGCTGAACCCGGGAAGCCCGCTGGTCACTGTTCCAGATTACATACCGCCCCGGGACCAAGAACCAACGATCGGATGCCCTGTCCCGGGTGCATGAAGAGGAGGCCAAGGCCGAATTATCAGACCCCACAGAGACCATCATCCCTGAGTCCAATGTCGTGGCCACTCTCACCTGGGACGTGGAGAAGACCGTCCGGGAGGCTCTGACACGGAACCCGGACCCGGGGACTGGCCCGAAGAATAAACTGTACGTCCCACCAGAGGCCAGAGCTGCGGTTTTGGACTTCTGTCATGGGTCCAAGCTCTCCTGTCATCCCGGGGTGCGCAGAACCATGGCAGTGGTCCAGCAGCGCTTCTGGTGGGCATCTATGGAGGCCAACGTCCGGGACTACATCCAGGCCTGTACCACCTGTGCCAGGGGCAAGGCTGACCATAAGAGGACTTCAGAACTCCTCCAGCCCCTACCGGTACCTCACCGCCCCTGGTCCCACATCGGCCTGGACTTTGTCACGGGCCTCCCACCGTCCCAGGGCAACACCACCATCCTCACGATAGTGGACCGGTTCTCCAAGGCGGCCCACTTCGTGGCCCTCCCGAAGCTCCCTACAACCCAGGAGACAGCAGACCTCCTGGTCCACCACGTCGTGCGTCTGCATGGGATACCAGTGGACATCATCTCAGACCATGGCCCTCAGTTCTCCTCTCAGGTCTGGAGGAGTTTCTGCAGGGAACTGGGGGCCACCGTGAGTCTCTCGTCCGGGTATCACCCTCAGACTAACGGACAGGCAGAGCGGGCCAACCAGGAGCTGGAGCAGGGCCTCCGTTGCGTTACCTCCGCGCACCCGATGGCCTGGAGCACCCATCTGGCCTGGATCGAGTACGCCCACAACAGCCAAGTGT
This sequence comes from Thalassophryne amazonica, assembly GCF_902500255.1. Classification (NCBI taxonomy): domain Eukaryota; kingdom Metazoa; phylum Chordata; class Actinopteri; order Batrachoidiformes; family Batrachoididae; genus Thalassophryne; species Thalassophryne amazonica. The sequence continues at coordinate 62,131,953 of NC_047120.1, read as the reverse complement.
CGTCAGCCACCGGCCTCTCCCCGTTTGAGGTGTGTTTGGGGTACCAGCCCCCATTGTTTCCACTTGTGGAGGGAGAGGTCGGTGTGCCCTTGGTCCAGGCCCACCTCAGGAGGTGCTGCCGGGTGTGGTGGGCCACCCGTTCTGCCCTGTTGAAGGCCCGGACGAGGGCCAAGGCCCATGCAGACCGCCGGCGTTCCCCGGCCCCTGCATACCAGCCCGGGCAGGAGGTGTGGTTGTCTACAAAGGACATCCCACTTCAAGTGGACTCGCAGAAACTCAAGGACAGGTATATTGGACTGTTTTCCATCATCAAAGTCCTCAGCCCGGCCGCAGTGAAGCTACGGCTGCCAGTTTCACTGCGGATCCATCCTGTCTTTCATGTGTCACGGCTTAAGCCCTACCACACCTCACCACTCTGCACCCCTGGAACTGCACCGCCTCCTGCCCAGATCATCGACGGGGAGCCGGCATGGACCGTGCGTCGGCTCCTGGACATCCGTCGTAAGGGTCGGGGGTTTCAGTATCTGGTGGACTGGGAGGGGTATGGCCCAGAGGAACGCTCCTGGGTGAAAAGAAGCTTCATCCTAGACCCGGCCCTCCTGGCTGACTTCTACGCCCGGCACCCGGACAAACCTGGATATAATGGAGATAATCTAACCAAGCGCTCGATGCCTGCTAATTAGTGTTAACTATGGGTGGAATGGTACATTGCATATTGTGATAATCATATTGTGGGGCCTGTATTACATTGTGTCATTATTTAAAATGTCAATGAAAGATCAACAACTTCATGGGCTAAATAACCTCTTGCTGAAGCATTCTTTTTTTTTTTTTTCAAATATACAAATAGGAAACATATAACATCAAGAAGTATAATTTATACTTGAGAATAATTCTGTAAAGTTAAACATTCACCACCCATTACTGAATGCATAATTATTGTGAACAGCGATGCAATTATGTATTGTGATATGTATTTTATCATGGCGCCGTAGTATCGTTCCACTGCTGGTGCTAATATCAATCAATCAATTTTTTTTTTATATAGCGCCAAATCACAACAAACAGTTGCCCCAAGGCGCTTTATATTGTAAGGCAAGGCCATACAATAATATACAAATTAAATACTAAAAGTTCACTCAGTGGAAGTCCTGGAGCACAGACATTGTAGCAAGCCATACTGTTTTAGATATTTTTAATAAAACGTTCAGAAAGAACTAATGCGTTTGAGTCCACAGCAGCTAGTAGCCGCTGCTAGCGGCGTGTGCTAGCGGGGCTCACCAACTCATAGCAATCAGTTGGTGACCACGCCCCTAATTAGCCAAAACGTTATGGCTTAAAATGGTTTAAACTGAGTTATTGAACTTCTGCACAAAAAAAATAAAGTGTTTGCTTTCTGAGAAATTACTGCGTGTTTTGTTTGACAGAAAAGACGGAACTTAAATCTGCTGCTTCTCAAGTCGAGAGACAATTAACTTCACAGAGCAACTTCAAGTGGAAAAAGACGGGTTTGATGCCTTGAAGGAGGACGATCGGTTTCACGCTGCAGAAAATAGACACTTTAACATATTCCTGACAGGGAGTGAGGAAGAAAGCTGTGCCGCTTGTCATCATGTGGAATAAAGTCTTGTTCATCTACACAGTCATAAAACAAGAGGAACTGGAACATGAACTCGGCGACTGACATCCAATTTCCTGCCCCCCCCCACACACAAACACACACACTTACTTCATATTACAATTTTTTTTTTTTTTTTTTTGTTTTGACTGACTGCAAAGTTTGCACAGATTCACAGTTTGTTTTTCACTTAAATCTGATATTTACAAAAAAAAAAAAAAAAAAAAAGAGAGAAAAAAACCTCACTGGAAATCTTTTTAGTGCCACACATCAAATGACATCATCACAGCTGTACAACAAAAGTAAAATCCTAATAATTGCTCTAACATCTGATCCAGATCCAGACGAGGGAAAGGTTATCAAAAATGGGACTCACATCAGAAATTTGCATGCACTGCACAGAGAACTGCACAGACACATACATTCATGCGACATGGCACTGCACCCCCATCAGACACTTCTGGGAACAGGTTACACAGGCACTTTCATCCTTGCTGGACTGCCACATCCCATTATCTCCCGCACTCTGCTTGCTAGGGGACACTTAAGTAATTACCAAAAAAACTATAGATTTCAAACTGGTTCTCATAGCTCTAACCATCGCCAAGAAAACTATCCTCATGAACTGGAAAACACGAAACCGTATAAACATCAATTATTGGAGAAATCTTCTCACAGATTTCATCACAATGCAATATTCTTCACCTCCCTACAATGACTCAGCAGAATCCCAACCCTCCCACTCAACATTAACAGACCTGGTATTTTTTTTAGTTTCCTTTCGGAGAGGAGGGAAGAAGAAAGAAAAGGAAGGAGGGAGAAGGAGAAGGGAAAGGGAAGGAAATGAGCGGGGAAATGAAAGGAAAAGAAAAAGGAAAAAAAAGGGAGGGGAAGGAAGAGAGAGAGAGAGGAAAAAAAAATCAAAACCACGTCACTCTTGACAGCACACTCACCTCTACCCCCCACACAGAGCCCACTGGCATCTGGTCAATATTAATAACTTTTCTCTCATAACCTCACACCAGTTGTATGTGTGTGTGTGTATGTGTGTGTGTATATGTATCGGTGTGTGTGTATGTATATACATATGTATATAATTTTTTTTATTTTAGGCTATTTATATATTCATTATTGATAATAATATAATAATTATTGATATTATTATAATAATTATTTTTATATGATATATGACATGATATATGTGTGTGTGTGTATATATATATATATATATATATATATATATATATACGAGGTCTCTTAGATAATAAACCGACCCTTTTATTATTTTTTTTAACTATATGGATTTGAATGACATGCGATTACACCAATCATGCTTGAACCCTCGTGCGCATGCGTGAGTTTTTTTCACGCGTGTCGGTGACGTCATTTCCCTGTGGGCAGGCCTTGAGTGAGATGTGGTCCCGCCCTCTCGGCTGAATTCCTTTGTTTCACACGCTGCTCGAGACGGCGCGCGTTGCTTTATCAAAATTTTTTCTGGACCTGTGAGGAATATCCGAGTGGACACTATTCGAGAAATTAAGCTGGTTTTCTGTGAAAAGTTTAACGGCTGATGAGAGATTATGGGGTGTTTCTGTCGGTGTAAGGACTTCCCACGGAGCGGGACGTCCTGCAGCGCTTCCAGGCGCTGTCGTCGGCCTGTTTCGAGCTGAAAACATCCTAATTTAAGGCTTAATTCACCCAGGACATCGTGAGAGAACAGAGAAGATTCAGAAGAGGCCGGCATGAGGAATTTATGCGGACATTCCACTGTTTAAGGACATTTTTTTAATGAAAGACGTACGCGCAAATTCGTCGAGTCGTTTCCGTGACGACTCGGCAAATCTGTGTGCGCCGCGACAGGAAAAACACCTCCGTGTTGAAAACCATTTGTAGAATTCAGGCGGCTTTTAATGGCTTTCAACAAGTGAGTAACTGAGAAATTGTTTAACAGCTTGGGCATGTTCCAACTTGCCCGTTAAGATTTCCAACGGAGGTGTTTTTCCTGCCGTGACCCCCCGCGGTCGGGTCCAGCCCGACATGCGACTCTGCCCGCACGTTCTTTCATTACAAAATGACCGTTAACAATGGAATGTCCGAATAAACTCCTCATGCCGACTTCTTCTGAAAGTTCTCTGTTCTCTGACGACTTACTGGGTCTACAGAGCCTGAAATGTGGACGTTTTCAACTTGAAACGGCGAGACGCTGCCGCCTCGAAGAGCAGATCGCCGTCAGGCGCCGTGGACCGTCCTTAAAGCGACACTACCAGACCAAAATCTCTCATCAGCCGTTAAAATTTTTACCGAAAACCAGCTGAATTTATTGAATGGTGTCCACTCAGTTGTGCCTTACAGTTTTGAAAAAATTTTTATCAAACAAAGCAAAAGTCTCTGAGCCATTCCTAAACAATGAAAAAAATCGACGAGCGGGTGGACGACTCCTCACTCAAAGACTGCCCACAGGTGAATGACGTAACCGACAGGCGTGAAAAAACTCTCGCATGCCCACGAGGGTTCAAGCATGTCTGATGTAATCGCACGTGATTCAAATCCATATGGTTTTTGAAAAAATAATAAGGTCAGATACTTTTCTAATAGACCTCGTATATATATATATATATATATATATATATATATATATAAATTAGGCTATTTATGTATTCATTATTGATGGTAATATAATAATTATTGATATTATTATAATAATTGTTTTCATATGATATATGACATGATATGTGTGTGTATGTGTATATGTATGTATGAGATTTTATGATTTCTTATATGATTAACGGCTGCATGAAATACTAATAGTGACAACAAGACAAGGACAGGTTGAATTAATATATATATTTAATATATATACATTAAAGATAATTAAAAATAAAACACTGCACATTCAAGGATCCTGTCCATTCTAACCCTACATTTATGTCTGTGTGTTTTTAATGCACCATACAAGACACACAGACAAAAAAAAAAAGAAGAATGGGTCAGATACAACGCAATAATCAATGTCACACTATTTTGAAAGGTTGTTTAATCATTGTTGGTGTTGCTGTGGTATGGATTGATGTTGTTATGATTATTGCTATTAATATACACAGATATGTGTTTTGTAGATGTGTGTGCATGTGGGTATGTATGTATGTATGTATGTGTGTGTGTGTGTATATATATATATATATATATATATATATATATATATATATATATATATATATATATATATATATATATATATATATATATACAAGGTCTGTTAGAAAAGTATCCGACCTTTTTTTTTTTTTTTTTAAAAACCATATGGATTTGAATCACGTGTGATTGCATCAGCCAAGCTTGAACCTTCGTGCACATGGATGAGTTTTTTCACGCCTGTCGGTTGCGTCATTCGCCTGTGAAAAGGCTTTGAGTGAGCAGTGGTCCACCCCTCTCGTCGGATTTTTATTGCGAATAAATGTCTGAACGATTTGGAGCTTTTCTGCATCAATTTTTTCCAGAAACTGTGAGAGACCTCCAGGTGGACACCATTCGGAAACTTCAAATGGCTTTGAGGGATGATTTTATGGGGATTACACAGATTAAGGAGTGCTCCAGCCGGTTTAAAGACCGCCCACAGCTGCTGAGAGCGTGGCGCGCTCCGAGCGCTGATCGACAGGCTGAAACAACCAGATCATTTCCAACGTGAAGGCTTTGTTGATCCGGGACGTCATCTGACTTACACAAAAATGGCAGGAGACGTGGACATCAGTACTTTTTCAGCACATTCCACTATTACAGGAGTTTTTTTCATGGAAAGAAAAGGGGACGGATGTTCCACCGTGCTGCTCATGGCGCGGGACAAAACCACCTCCGTGTTGGTCTCACAGGACAGCTTTGAGACGGCTGTCGGTGGGTTTTCAGTCATGTGACTAACCGAGAAATTGTGGATGAGCCTGGACATGCCAGAACATGTCCTGTGAGGCTTCATCACGGCGTTGCTTTGCGCCATGCGGCACCGCCGCGACGCGCGGAATTCCTCCAATCCTCTTTCCATGACAAAAACGCCTGTAACAGTGGAATGTGCCGTTCATTTCCAAACTGGATGCTGCGTTTTATCCGGGACGTCCTCTGACTAGCACAGGAATTGCGGAAGACTTTTTCGGCACTTTGAGACAGACGTGCGTAGGAATTCCGCGAGTCACGGTGGAGCCGCATGGCGCAAAGCAATGCCGTGATGAAGCCTCACAGGACATGTTCTGGCATGTCCAGGCTCATCCACAATTTCTCGGTTAGTCACACAACTGAAAACCCACTGACAGCCGTCTCAAAGCCGTCCTGTGAGACCAACACGGAGTTGGTTTTGTGCCGCGCCATGAGCGGCACGGTGGCGCATCCGTCCGCTTTTCTTTCCATGAAAAAAACTCCTGTAACAGTGGAATGTGCCGAAAAAGTACTGATGTCCACGTCTCCTGCCATTTTTGTGTAAGTCAGATGACGTCCCGGATCAACAAAGCCTTCACGTTGGAAATGATCTGGTTGTTTCAGCGGGGTGTCAGCCTGTCGATCGGAGCGCGGCGCACTCTCAGACGCTGTGGGCGGTCTTTAAACCGGCTGGAGCACTCCTTAATCTGTGTAATCATCCCTGAAAGCCATCTGAATTTTCCCGAATGGTGTCCACTTGGAGGTCTCTCACAGTTTCTGGAAAAAATTGATGCAGCAAAGCTCCAAATCGTTCAGACATTTATTCACAATAAAAATCCGACGAGAGGGGTGGACCAGTGCTCACACAAAGCCTGCTCACAGGCGAATGACGCATCCGACAGGCGTGAAAAAACTCACACATGCGTACGAAGGTTCAAGCTTGTCTGACGCAATCACACGTGATTCAAATCCATATGGTTTTTGAAAAAATAAAAAGGTTGGATACTTTTCTAACAGATTTCGTGTGTATATACATATATATATATGAGGTCTGTGATGAAAAAAGCGGTCCTTTTTATTTTTTTCAAAAAATAAATGGATTTGATTCATATGTTTTTACGTCAGACATGCTTGAACCCTCGTGCACATGCGTGAGTTTTTTCACGCGTGTCGGTGACGTCATTCGCCTGTGGGCAGGCCTTGAGTGAGGAGTGCTCCACCCCGCCCGTCGGAATCTCTTTGAATAGCCGCTGCGGACGGCGCGCGTTGCTTTATCAACCTTTTTTCTGGACCTGTGAGGAATATCCGAGTGGACACTATTCGAGAAATTAAGCTGGTTTTCGGTGAAAAGTTTAATGGCTGATGAGAGATTATGGGGTGTTTCTGTCGGTGTAAGGACTTCCCACGGAGCTGGACGTCGCGCAGCGCTTCCAGACGCCGTCGTCGGCCTGTTTTGACCTGAAAACATCCTAATTTAAGGCTTAAGTCACCCAGGACGTCGTGAGAGAACAGAGAAGATTCAGAAGAGGCCGGCATGAGGACTTTATGCGGACATTCCACTGTTTAAGGACATTTTGTAATGAAAGACGTGCGCGCAAATTCGCCAAGTCGTTTCCGTGACGACTCAGCAAATCTGTGTGCGCCGCGACAGGAAAAACACCTCCGTGTTGAAAACCATTTGTAAAATTCAGGCGGCTTTTGATGGCTTTCAACAAGTGAGTAACTGAGAAATTGTTTAACAGCTTGGGCATGTTCCAACTTGCCCGTTAAGGTTTCCAACGGAGGTGTTTTTCCTGTCGCGACCCCCCGCAGTCGGGTCCGGCCTGACATGCGACTCTGCCCGCACGTTCTTTCATTACAAAATGTCTGTTAACAATGGAATGTCCGAATGAACTCCTCATGCCGACTTCTTCTGAAAGTTCTCTGTTCTCTGACGACTTACTGGGTCAACAGAGCCTGAAATGTGGAAGTTTTCAACTTGAAACGGCGAGACGCTGACGCCTCGAAGAGCAGATCGCCGTCAGGCGCCATGGGCCGTCCTTACGGCGACACTACAGACCAAAATCTCTCATCAGCTGTTAAAATTTTTACCGAAAACCAGCTGAATTTATCGAGTGGTGTCCACTCAGTTGTGCCTTACAGTTTTTGAACAAACTTTTATCAAACAAAGCAGCAGTCTCTGAGCCATTTCTAAACAATGAAAAAACGACAAGAGAGTGGGCAACTCCTCACTCAAAGACTGCCCACAGACGAATGACGTAACCGACAGGCGTGAAAAAACTCTCGCATGCCCACGAGGGTTCAAGCATGTCTGATGTAATCACATGTGATTCAAATCCATATGGTTTTTGAAAAAAATAACAAGGTCAGTTACTTTTATCACAGACCTCGTGTATATATATATATATATATATATATATATATACACGATCATTTCTTAATAACATTTACATTTACTCTGATGGACTACCCAGCAGTGGGGAATAAGTTTCATTACAGTAGAAGTCTTTCAGAAAGCGCTGTAACTAGGTTTAAGGATATGATTCCTTCTTTATGTTCTCCAATGCCATATACCAACACAGAGCAGAGTAGCTACCTAAACTCTGTGAGTGCGATAGATTATCTCATCAATAGTTTTATATTCTCATTGAGGACAACTTTGGATGCTGTAGATCCTCTGAAAAAGAGAGCCTTAAATCAGAAGTGGTATAACTCACAAACTCGCAGCTTAAAGCAGATAACCCTTAAGTTGGAGAGGAAATGGCGTCTCACTAATTTAGAAGATCTTCACTTAGCCTGGAAAAAGAGTCTGTTGCTCTATAAAAAAGCCCTCCGTAAAGCTAGGACATCTTACTACGCATCACTAATTGAAGAAAATAAGAACAACCCCAGGTTTCTTTTCAGCACTGTAGCCAGGCTGACAGAGTCAGAGCTCTATTGAGCTGAGTATTCCTTTAACTTTAACTAGTAATGACATCATGACTTTCTTTGCTAATAAAATTTTAACTATTAGAGAAAAAATTACTCATAACCATCCCAAAGACATATCGTTGTCTTTGGTTGCTTTCAGTGATGCCGGTATTTGGTTAGACTCTTTCTCTCCGATTGTTCTGTCTGAGTTATTTTCATTAGTTACTTCCTCCAAACCATCAACATGTCTATTAGACTCCATTCCTACCAGGCTGCTCAAGGAAGCCCTACCATTAATTAATGCTTCAATCTTAAATATGATCAATCTATCTTTATTAGTTGGCTATGTACCACAGGCTTTTAAGGTGGCAGTAATTAAACCATTACTTAAAAAGCCATCACGTGACCCAGCTATCTTAGCTAATTATAGGCCAATCTCCAACCTTCCTTTTCTCTCAAAAATTCTTGAAAGGGTAGTTGTAAAACAGCTAACTGATCATCTGCAGAGGAATGGTCTATTTGAAGAGTTTCAGTCAGGGTTTAGAATTCATCATAGTACAGAAACAGCATTAGTGAAGGTTACAAATGATCTTCTTATGGCCTCAGACAGTGGACTCATCTCTGCGCTTGTTGTGTTAGACCTCAGTGCTGCTTTTGATACTGTTGACCATAAAAGTTTATTACAGAGATTAGAGCATGCCATAAGTATTAAAGGCACTGCGCTGTGGTGGTTTGAATCATATTTATCTAATAGATTACAATTTGTTCATGTAAATGGGGAATCTTCTTCACAGACTAAGGTTAATTATTGGATTATCTCAGCAAAGGAGAAGTGCTCACTATCACAGATTAGACTGGTTTGTGAACAATATTTGAGGGAAATGGTGATATTGTGTATGTGGAAAAAGTTTTAGATCTTTAAGTTCATCTCATACAAAATGGGAGCAAAACCAAAAGTGTTGCGTTTATATTTTTGTTGAGTGTAAATGGGGAGTCTTCTTCACAGACCAAGGTTAATTATGGAGTTCCACAAGGTTCTGTGATAGGACCAATTTTATTCACTTTATACATGCTTCCCTTAGGCAGTATTATTAGACGGCATTGCTTAAATTTTCATTGTTACGCAGATGATACCCAGCTTTATCTATCCATGAAGCCAGAGGACACACACCAATTAGCTAAACTGCAGGATTGTCTTACAGACATAAAGACATGGATGACCTCTAATTTCCTGCTTTTAAACTCAGATAAAACTGAAGTTATTGTACTTGGCCCCACAAATCTTAGAAACATGGTGTCTAACCAGATCCTTACTCTGGATGGCATTACCCTGACCTCTAGTAATACTGTGAGAAATCTTGGAGTCATTTTTGATCAGGATATGTCATTCAATGCGCATAGTAAACAAATATGTAGGACTGCTTTTTTGCATTTGCGCAATATCTCTAAAATTAAAAAGGTCTTGTCTCAGAGTGATGCTGAAAAACAAATTCATGCATTTATTTCCTCTAGGCTGGACTATTGTAATTCATTATTATCAGGTTGTCCTAAACGTTCCATGAAAAGCCTTCAGTTAATTCAAAATGCTGCAGCTAGAGTGCTAACAGGGACTAGAAGGAGAGAGCATATCTCACCCATATTGGCCTCTCTTCATTTGCTTCCTGTTAATTCTAGAATAGAATTTAAAATTCTTCTTCTTACTTCCTCTGGAACCAGCTCCCAATTCGGATCAGGGAGACAGACACCCTCTCTACTTTTAAGATTAGGCTTAAAACTTTCCTTTTTGCTAAAGCTTATAGTTAGGGCTGGATCAGGTGACCCTGAACCATCCCTTAGTTATGCTGCTTAGACTTAGACTGCTGGGGGGTTCCCATGATGCACTGAGTGTTTCTTTCTCTTTTTGCTCTGTATGCACCACTCTGCATTTAATCATTAGTGATTGATCTCTGCTCCCCTCCACAGCATGTCTTTTTCCTGGTTCTCTCCCTCAGCCCCAACCAGTCCCAGCAGAAGACTGCCCCTCCCTGAGCCTGGTTCTGCTGGAGGTTTCTTCCTGTTAAAAGGGAGTTTTTCCTTCCCACTGTCGCCAAGTGCTTGCTCACAGGGGGTCGTTTTGACCATTGGGGTTTTTCCGTAATTATTGTATGGCTTTGCCTTACAATATAAGCGCCTTGGGGCAACTGTTTGTTGTGATTTGGCGCTATATAAATAAAATTGATTTGATTTTGATTTGAAATGGCGGAATGATTTGGGCTTTTTTTCCATCAGAATTTTTTCAGAAACTGTTAGAGACTGGCAGCTGGAAACCATTAGAAAAATTTATCTGGCTTTCTGTGAAAATTTTCCGGGCTTCACAGAGAATAAGGAGTGTTACTACAGATTTAAGGATGGCTTTAAGGATGCTCGGGCACCGTGCTCCGTGCCGCCATCGAGAGCCACAAACCACCGGATCATTTCTATATGGATGGCTCTGTGGATCCGAGACCATCGTGTGCACTTTCTCTGGTTATCACAAGAGCTGGACATCAGCCATTTTCTGGCAGATTTCACTTTTAACAAGAGATTTTGTCATGGAAAGCCAAGCGGAGGCTTTGGGCGTCATGACCGATTTGCAGATGGAGCGGGACAAAGGAACACCTCCGTTTTGGTCTCACAGGACGGCTTTGAGATGGTGTTCAGACAGCTGTCGGTGGTTTTTCCATCGAGTGATTATCCGACAAATTGTGGATGTGCCTGGACATGCCAGAACATGTCCCGTGAGGCTTCATCACGGCGTTGCTGTGCGCCATGCAGCACCGCTGCAGCGCGCGAAGCCTCCGCTCCTCTTTCCATGACAAAAACTCCTGTAACAGTGGAATGTGCCGTTCATTTCCAAAGTGGACGCTGTGTTTTATCCAGGACGTCGTCTGACTAGCACAGGAATTGTGAAAAGACATGGACATTAGCACTTTTTTGGCACATTGAGACAGTCGTGCGGAGGAATTCCGCGCGTCGCGGCGGTGCCACATGGTACACAGCAACGCCGTGATGAAGCCTCACGGAACATGTTCTGGCATGTCCAGGCACATCCACAATTTCTCGGATAATCACTCGATGGAAAAACCACCGACAGCTGTCTGAACACCATCTCAAAGCCGTCCTGTGAGACCAAAACGGAGGTGTTCCTTTGTCTCGCTCCATCAGCAAATCGGTTGTGACGCGCGAAGCCTCCGCGTGGCTTTCCATGACAAAATCTCTTGTTAAAAGTGAAATCTGCTGGAAAATGGTTGATGTCCAGCTCTTGTGATAACCAGAGAAAGAGCACACGACGGTCCGGCTCCACAGAGCCATCCGTTTAGAAATGATCCAGTGGTTTGTGGCTCTCAATGGCAACACGGAGCGCAGCGCACCAAGCGTCCTTAAAGCCGTCCTTAAAGCTGTAGTAACAGTCCTTATTCTCTGTGAAGCCTGTAAAATTTTCACCGAAAGCCAGATAAATTTTTCGAATGGTTTCCAGGTGCCAGTCTCTAACAGTTTCTGAAAAAATTCTGATGGAAAAAAAGCCCAAATCATTCCGCCATTTCCTGACAATGAAAATCCGCCGATTGGGTGGACCACTCCTCACTCAAAGCCTACTCACAGGCGAATGACGCAACCGACAGGCGTGGAAAAACTCACGCATGCGCACGAGGGTTCAAGCTTGTCTGACGCAATCACACGTGATTCAAATCCATATACTTTTTGAAAAAAATAAGGTCGGATACTTTTCTAATAGACCCCGTATATACATATATATACACTTACTTTTAAACAGTAACAACATAAATGACCAGTGTGGCCTCTTGAATCTTCTTCTTTTTGAGGGTTTCTTCATGTTATGTGACTTTGTGTACATCTTCATTTGTAGATGATAGTTTTGTGTTCATTTGGTTAAATTTTGGTGTTTTTTTTTTTTTTTTCTATTTGCCTCAAACATTTTCTTTTTCCTCTTTGTTCAATGTTGGAACAAAGTTTCAACTTTGACTGTTTTCTTGAACGCTGTTGCATGATGATGTCACAAAGGGAATGAAGAAATGGTGATAATTTGAACAGTTTCTCCTGTTTCAGTTGTCAGGGCAGGATTGACAGGTGACAAGTGTAGTGCAGCACATAACTGAAACAATACTTCACGTGGTGATACAAGCACCAAATCCAGCACATATACTCCTTAGACATTACTCTTTTGGAAAGAAATGTAGGGGTCAATTGAAGAATTAGACAGGGGTTAAAATATAAAAATGCTCCATTCATATTGAAAACTATACCACATTATTTGTCTGATCATAATGATTCCAAAAAGTTATAGTTTGGACTATCTATGACTGAATGTTATGGAGTTATGAGGTAAAAACCTTAAGAATGGTGACAAAGGTCAATTTCAGTTTGTACAGGGGTCAAAAGTTAAAGTTCCTTCAATTTTGGTAAAAAGTGATAGGATTAATAAATGGAATAGTTTGGACTGTGCTGAATGCTTGGTCTCTAAAGTAAAGGTCGAATAATGTTGACATCCATTGAATTCTATGACATGTGACATATTTTACCCCGTAACGTGATAACTAAGCATGATACATGGTACAAACTATTCCTTTTTGAAACCCTATTAACTCAACCAATAATTTGCATCACCTTTGAACAAAATTGGAGCAACTCTAACTTTTGACCCCTGTACAAACTGAAAGTGACCTTTGTCACCATTCTTGTTTTTACCCCATAACTCTGTAGAATTCAGTCATAGATAGTCCAAACTACACCTTTTCGAATCTTTACAATCAGACAAATAATGTGGTATAATTTTCAATATGACTGGAGCATTTTTATATTTTGACCCCTGTGTAATTCTTCAATTGATCCCTACATGGCCGCCTATTGAAAATTCAAATGGCCTGTTGGTTTTTTCAAAAGAGTAATCTCTAAGGTGTACTTTTGACAAATTTGGTGCTTGCATCACCATTTGAAGGATTCCTCTGTAAATTTTCTCTTATCTGCTGCACTAGTGCTGTTGCTATGTTTGCACTTTGGTGTCATTCACATAACAGCTATGGACGTTTTACTTCATTGTTCATGTTTTTAAAATCATGTTTTGGGTGTTTGAAATCTGTGGCTTGGTGCATTTGGCAGGTGGTTTAAAAAAAATGCTCCCTGGGGTCTACCTTTTGCTCTGTGCCGTGCATCTTTACCTCTTTTTGTGCCTTTCTTAATGGCATGGGGACGTAATAGTCTAGTGGTTAAGCGTTGGTTTAAGACTAAGGTCCTTAATCCCCAAGTTGCTCCCGGCGTGTAGTGGGCGCCTTGCATAGCAGCACCCTGACATTGGTGTGAGAGTGTGTCTATGTGAATGTGAGGCATCTTTGTAAAGCACTTGGAGCTTCTGATTCAAATGGAAAAGTGCTATATAAATGCAGTCCATTTACTATTTACATCACATTGTTCTTCATTGTGGTAAAGGTTAGAATTCTGACTAATTTGATCTGTTTAACATTCTGGCCTTATGATGCCCCAAAAGCTCCTTTTATTACTTCCTCTACCTTGCTTATGATATCACAAGATTCTTTTTGGGTAAAGATCAGAATTCTTCATGATTATTTAATGTTCTTGCTTCATGATGGATTAAACTTGAACTTGTTTCTTCTGTACTTGAAATGGGATATGTGACATGATTTTGTCCTATTTATTCTATAATTTCCCTCTATGAAAACGAGACGCCAAACATTTGGTCCAGAATTGCCCATCTGAATGGTGCTGAGACTCACTGACTGGACCACGTTTGATCTGTGTGTGTGCACAGCACATGGTGCAGGGATGTGCACAACACATGGTGCAGGGATGTGCACGGGTCAGGGTGCAGGGGTGTGCACGCCGCAGGTTGCAGGGTTGTGCACAGTGCAAGGTGCAGGGATGTGCATGGCAAAGCTTGTAGGAATGTGTACACTAGTGCACAAACGTCCTGCAGCTCTTTGGACTGCCAGAGAACGAGAGAGGGCGAGCGAGGTAACGGTGGGTTTAATGTGAGCTTTGAGTCTCCCCTGATAACTAAAAGGTGCTTATGTTTTAGCCAGTTGGTTCCACTGCAGCTTAGAGACAGGTTTTGTTTTTTCTACTCAAAAAAAAAAACGATTGAAATATTTTCAGTAAAGCCAGTTTTTGCCTTTTTATGCTCAGAATGTTCTGTTTGGGATGGGAAGTGGGCTGATTGCAGAGGTAGGTTTGGATAAACTCCAGCGTAACTGCTCAGCTTTTATCCCTGCACACTGAATTAACAAATCAGGATTTACGCAGACTGAATTTTGTGTCACTTACTGTTCACGTCACACTCAAGCAACTTTGATTAAAGTGATGATGGAACCACCGAGATCACGGTGTGATTCTGAAAATAAAAAATAAAGGCAAGGTTTCATTAGTGATCCATCCTGAAGAAGTCACTGCAAATACATTCTGTTCACATTGTGTGTGTGTGTGTGTGTATGTGTGTGTGACAGAGCTATGACATGAAATGTAGAGGAAAAATATCTGACTGAGAGCTGAATCCACATAATGTGTTTTTCACAATGAAAACGTTGTTGATGTTAGACGGTGGAATTCTCGAGGTGTGTGCAAAAAGCCACCGAGTGATTCAGGAATGCAAAGTGTGAAATCGTGCAGGTTTGTCGCTCTGCCTTTCCATCCTGAAGAGCGTGTCGCTGAATCGCACTTAACCGCCGCAGCTCATTTTAACAATCACTCACACCATTAGAACTGATTGAGTGTATCTGCAAACCTAATTACCAAGTGGTCCTCACACACCAGAGGGTACAAAAAAATCAAAAAAGAACTGATTTCCAAAATGGCACACATATGGATAATTCTCAGGTTTTACCATTATTGTAATTGCAGCCTGATTACACAGCAAATGAATGTGGCAAAACGAGAAAAATAAATAAGAGAAAATGCTAATGCTGCTTGTTACATGGATAATGAGGATGAGTTTGAGGAGGTGTGTGTGTGTGTGTGTGTGTGTGTGGTGGGGGTCTGTGTGTGTTTCTGCACTGTCTGGATTTGACATATGTTGGGAGAGTTTGTAAGTGGCCTGAGGATGGAGATAGTGGATCCGGATTAGAGGTGGTGTATTTATCAGGCTTCCAATCTTACCTTCATTTTATCTTTTGTTGTCAGTTTGATCATTTGCAGGTTATTTATGGCGCTCTTGGTACAAAAAGCTGTCAGAGTTTCAGCTGATGAACAGCACAAAGGCTGTAACTCGGTGAAAGAAAAAATAGATTCTTAGAGTTCTTAATCCTGTGTTCTTGTTGTAACATGAAATGGCTGGGGTGACTGATCCGTCGTTCTCGGGTCAGGTCTGAGAGCATGCGCTGGAGCAATTTGCCACATCCACCACACTTCCAAACTATGCTGGATTATGCAGGATTTGGCATAAATTTTCCACATCACGGTTGTCTTCCAGATGTGATTCCAGGTGTACAGAGAGAATGGGGCAGAGGAGTCCATCAACCCCGGACCTTCTCGTTGGGAAGGAAGTATTAAAACTGCTTGCACTACCATGCTGCACCATGAGAAATATGAATATTAAGTAAAAAACAATCAAAACACATGAAGTAAAAAAAATATCACAGGACCTCGACTTGAACCCTGAGGCACCACACAAGTGTGCATTATGCTGTCTTATGTGCACAGTCTGCAATAAATACACAAAATTCATTAGCTGTCTCTCTCTTTAACAAACACACACACACTTTTCAGTTCCTCTCACATATTCATGTCTTTTTTCTGACTCATTCAGTTCCCTCTCTCTCATCCAAAGCCAATTACGCTCTATCCCTCTTTTTTCCCTCTCCTTTGTTTGAGTCCTCGTCAGGCTGCAGTCTGAACGAACAGTAATCGTCTTACGGCGCTGACAGCCTTATGACGGCGCCGTTGGTTATTGTAATTGGATTAGAGTGAAGATAAACTCGGTGCCAGTAAAACTCTTAAAATCTCAATCTGCACTGACGCCATTCTCACTTTTCTTCTTCGCTGTGAAGTCGATCTGAGATGCTGTTCATCACTTCAGACATAATGAACATTTCTGACATTTACATACTAGCCGTAATTAAAAAGTTAGTGCTGTTAAATACGTTTGTGTTATATTTTCATTATTTTATTGATTTTCTGAATTTATTTAATTCTAAAGTTGACATTGGGCTCATTTTAAATGAGAAGTTGATCCTTTATTAGTCCGAGAGGGACATTTGTGATATTACAGCAGCAAAGGGATAGTAGCAGAACAATTGTGCAAAATATGCTAAGTAATAAATAGGTAAGAGAAATAAGTACCAAAATACATGGAAGGCAAGGACTGTGCAAGAATAACAATTAACACAGTAAATGCACTATTTACAAGCAGAAAAAACTCAACAGTTAAAATGGATGTTTGGTAATATTGCACATGAATGATCAAGTATTATTGCACATGACAGGAGTGATTAAAGTATTCAGTTGTTACTTTAATGATCCGAGTGGTCTACTGAGAACAGTGCTGGTTGTGGAGTCTGACAGCATCAGGAAGGAAGACAGAAGGACCTGCGGTATCACTCCATCAATCAATCAATCAATTTTTTTATATAGCGCCAAATCACAACAAACAGTTGCCCCAAGGCGCTTTATATTGTAAGGCAAGGCCATACAATAATTATGTAAAACCCCAACGGTCAAAACGACCCCCTGTGAGCAAGCACTTGGCTACAGTGGGAAGGAAAAACTCCCTTTTAACAGGAAGAAACCTCCAGCAGAACCAGGCTCAGGGAGGGGCAGTCTTCTGCTGGGACTGGTTGGGGCTGAGGGAGAGAACCAGGAAAAAGACATGCTGTGGAGGGGAGCAGAGATCGATCACTAATGATTAAATGCAGAGTGATGCATACAGAGCAAAAAGAGAAAATCTCCATCACGTAGTTTGGGTGCAACAGCCTGTCACTGAAGGAGCTTTCCAGTGCAGTCAAGGTGTCATGCATGGGATGCACTGTGCAGTAACTGCTCTACAGATAAAGCCCAGAATATTTGTTTCAATAATTGGTTTTCACAACAGCACTGAAGATCGGCCATTTTATTGCTTTTTGTTTTACAGCTTTATTAACTCCTAAAATAATTCTACAACTTACACCAAAATATCCTTTTTATTGTCCCTAGTCATTGCTTTAAAACACATAGTAGTATTTTTTTTTCTGTATCTGCACATCTGCAGTTAAAGTTAAAACAAAACTTTTGTAATGTACACATTTATTCAGAAAATATTTTTGAAATTAATAATCATTTTTTTATTAAAGGACATGTCACCATTCAACAGTGGTGGGCACGGCTAACCAAAAAGTTAGCTTCGATAACCGCCAATCAGCAAACTGAAAAGTTATCTTTTCTAATGCTTAACCGATAGACCACCAAAAAATTTATCGGAAGCTACAGCTAACCACTGATGGATAACTTTCAGTATTTTCTCCAGTACACTCTCAGCTACTGACAAGCTGATTTTCAGTTTAAACACCGCCAACACTTCTGATAGAATCAAAGGCCATCACAAACCCAAACCCAAACTGCATTATGGGTAAACTGAGCCTCAATTTCAATTCAATTTATTCACTTTATATAGTGCCAAATCACAACAGAGTCACCTCAAGGCACTTCACACAAAACAATTCTGAAAACAAAATAAAATGAATTAAAAGATGACAAAGCATAGTAAAAGAGTAAAAAAGTAAAAAAGCATAGTAACGTAATATGCCAGTATGTAATATGCCGTTCAGTAAATGAGTCAAAATCCATAGAACACTGCCATCTACTGGATGCCAATGTGAATGACACCTGGTTATATCACATCGTTGTTGCTGCCTGGCTGAATCACAATTTAACAAACAGAATTTGTTGTGTGGGCCGCTGAAGAGGAGGTACTGCTGGCCCACCACCACCAGAGGGCGCCCTGCCTGGAGTGCGGGCTCCAGGCACCAGAGGGCGCCGCCGCCTCACGTGAGCAGCTACGGTGACAGCTGTCACCCATCACCTGAGACAGCTGACGGCAATCATCTGTGGGGTATATCAGCAGGACGGCACCTCCACCTCATTGCCGAGATATCGTTTCTACCAGAGAGGTAACGTATCGAAGCTACGGAGTGTATCTTTTTGGATTTGTGCTTAGTTTGTGGATTACTGTTCCAACGAGAGGTGGAGGTAACTTCCCTGCTGTTCTGAGTCCTGGGTGCAAACGCGCCCCCATCTAACTGTCCTTTGTTCCTCGCCAGCAGTACCAGGTCCGACACGCGGAGGCAGTGGCCACCTGGGAGTTCGGGACTTGGCGGCTCCAGTATTCCCGGGGTCCTGTGGCGGAGGAAGCCGTGTGGTTCCGGTCTTACCTTGGAGAGGCATCTCCTATCTTCGAGCCTGCCCACACGACACTTTTGTGAATTGACTGTTGTCCATTGCTGTGATTGGTTGTATTCGTTGTGCACATTCACAACAGTAAAGCTTTGTTATTTTGACTTACTCCATTGTCCGTTCATTTGCGCCCCCTGTTGTGGGTCCGTGTTCCTACACTTTCCCAACAGAATTTTCAGTTTTGCGAATACCTTTTTTAACAAATGAAAAAAAAATGACATTTTACAAATGCACATTTATTTGTAAAAACCAACACACACGTTAAATTTTGTGTTGGTTCAAGAATCAACCAATCGGTGACCACAGGCTCAGTTTACCTATAATGCAGATTGGCATCTGTGTGTGTTAATATGTTCAAAACTTCAGAATTAGTCCATTAATTTAAAATTAAAAGATATGTGTTATATTTTCACTTTGTACAAATGACAGAGTTGACATTGTTGTTAAACTATCCAGATTCATTTTGTTTCTAAATCAAAACCATAAGTCAAAGCTGCTTTCCTCTTGAGGACTTTGGCCTCACAGCTGGACTGCTGTATGCTGTAAAGGGTAATGACTGTTTGTTTGTTTTTTTTGTTTTTTTTACTGTAGCAGCCTGGCAGCCAGGCCCCTTCTGCTGGGGTAGCTCAGGAGCTCGGCTCCTCTTAGCTGCCACAGTGCTGCAAAATACAACAGGGTTTATAAATGTTTTTCACCATTACTAACTATGTAAACAACATTAATGGTCTAAAAGTTATTGGAATTAAATTTATTGGAAGCTAATTGATCCACTGATGGTTTTTGAAGTTAGCTGAAAAGTTAATCCGCTAACAAAAAGTTAGCTTCGATAATTAGTGGTTAGCAGATTAGCGGAACTGTGCCCACCACTAAAGTTCAACAGCACAACATCAAAGTATTAACGACTGTAAGTCTATCTGCAGACATGATTAGTGGTCGCTGATGGACTCTCGCTCAGTGAATCAGTGAATGGTGGGTGATGTCAGTCTGAACAAAAACACAGAAGCAGTACAGTGGTGAACAGACAGAGTGAAACCAACGTTACATCAGATCATGAAACTACTGACTATTCATGTGAAAGTGATGACTCAATTTTTTTTTTACCGTGACTGTATCGAAATTAAGTTATCACTTTTAAAAAGAAGTAATCATGGCTTCACATCACACTTAATGTGACATGTAACATCTGTTACATGTCAATTGTAATTTTCATTGTAATGTCAATGTCATTACAATGTTAACATCTGTTAACATTAACATCTACATTCCATTCAAGAGCACGCTGGGATGTTTACTCAGACCTAAACACAGGTGGAAACACTCAGTCTCCACAGCATTTAGTTTTGATTGGTGTATGCTTATAGACTGTTCACAAAAATGCACAACTTAATACAGGTATATCATCACATGACCTCTAATAGCCAAAATCTGAGTTGATATGACTTCTGTACAACATGTCCTTTCACACACACTTTCTGAAGGTTTTACGTCTGGGATGCACATTGTCATCCATCCATCATTAAAAATAAAAAACTAAGAAATCGCATCGACATAACTTAGTATTCACACTCTTTGCTCAACACGTTGATGCACCTTTGACAACAATTGCAGCCTCAAGTCTTGGTGCACCTATCTTTGGGTAGTTCTGCCCATTCCTCTTTGCAGCACCTCTCAAGCTCCATCAGGTTGACTGGAGAGTGTCGGTGAACAGCCATTTTCAGATCTCTCCAGAGATGTTCAATCAGATTCAGGTCTGGTCTCTGGCTGGGCCACTCAAGGACATTCACAGAGTTGTCCTGAAGCCAGTCCTTTGATATCTCGGCTGTGTGCTTTGGGGTCATTGTCCTACTGAAAGATGAACCATCACCCCAGTCTGAGGTCAAGAGCACTCTGGAGCAGGTTTTCATCCAGGATGTCTCTGTATATTGCTGCATTCATCTTTTCCTTACTCCTGACTAGTCTCCCAGTTCCTGCTGCTGAAAAACATCGACACCATGATGCTGCCACTAACAAGCTTCACTGCAGGGGTGGTGCCTGGTTTCCTCCAATCATGACACCTTTCATTCACTCCAAAGAGTTCTTTGTTTTCAATCTTTTTCTCATCAGATCAGAGAATTTTGTTTCTCATGGTCTGAGAGTCCTTCATGTGCCTTTTGGCAAACTCCAGGTGGGCTGCCATGTTCCTTTTACTAAGGAGTCGCTTCCCTCTGCCCGCACTGCCATACAGGCCATACCATACATACATGTTTCTGTACCCTTCCCCAGATTTGGGCCTCAAGACAATCCTGTCTTGGAGGCTTACAGACAATTCCTTTGACTTCATGTTTGGTTTTTGCTCTGTCAACTGTGGGGACTTATATGTCGACAGGTGTGTGCCTTTCCAAATAATGTCCAATCAATTGAATTTACTCCAAGTGGACTCCAGTTAAGGTGTAGAAATATCTCCAGGATGATCCGTGGATTCAGAGCTCAAATTTGAGCTTCATGGCCAAGGATGTGAATACTTGCATTTTCTTAGTTTTTAAAATATATTTATATTTTTAAATAAATTTACAAAAATCTCCCAAAAAATTTTTTTTTTTTCCTCCAAATTGTCATTATGAGGTATTCTTTGTAGAAGACTGATGAATAAAATAAGTTGAATCCACTTCAGAATAAGGCTGTAACATAACAAATTGTATAAAATGTGAAGTGCTGTAAATACTTTCTGGATGCACTGTAAAGTTTCCTATCACCTAACCTGCATGTCTTTGGAAGAGGGAGGAAGCTGGCACACCTGGAGGGAACACATGCAAAGACGAGAAGAACATGCAAACTCTGCACAGAAATGCCCCAGGTGGGACGTGAACCCACGACCTTCTTGCTGCGAGGCAACAGTGCAAACCACTAATCCACCATGCTCATATTTAACATGTTAATATGAAAGCTGGATCATTGACCAAACACTTAAATTTTAAATAATAAACTTTGTTTATATGAGCAAAGCGTTGCGCAGTGGGGCGAAGCTCACTCATGGTACAGGGCATCCTAAACAGGAAGTGCCAAAATTCAAATCCACAGTAAAACAGGAAATGTTCAAATGTCAAACACTTCCTGGATTGACCGACAAGATCCCATGGAATCTCGTGGGAACTCAGTGGAAGGCTCACACTCAAACAGGAAGTGCCGAATTCTCAGTCACAGTGAAACAGGAAATATCCATTGCTGAACACTTCCTGGCATGGGTGGAGCTAGAGTGGAGGATGGGGTTTCACTGGACTTCCCTGAAATCTGATTAGACACAGATGATTGACATGTCACGGCACCACACGTCTGGTTGAAAGACCTGCATTTTCAAATCAGTGAGTCACATTGACTGCTAGGTTCCTCCTGTCCAGTAGTTAGTGCTGTGTACCATCTTGTCTATGGCTGATGCTGAGACTCTGATTCATGCTTTGGTTTCTTCTAGATTGGACTATTGTAATGCTTTATTTTCTGGTTTACCACAGTCCAGCATCAGGGGTCTTCAACTGGTTCAAAATGCTGCTGACAGACTTCTGACACGAAGCAGAAGGTTTGACCATATTATGCCGGTTCTGGGGTCCCTTCACTGGCTTCCGGTCTGTTTGAGATCGGATTTTAAAGTATTACTATTGGCCTATAAAATTGTTCACGGACTCGCACCCCCCTATCTGGCTGGCCTGGTTGAGTCCTATGTGCCGGCAAGGGCTCTGCGTTCACAGGGTGCAGGACTATTGTGTGTCCCGAGGGTGAAGAAAAGGTCAGCGGATTACAGAGCTTTCTATCACCGCGCTCCAGCTCTGTGGAATGATCTGCCTGTGCTGATATGACAGTCGGACTCTGTGGAGACTTTTAACGCCAGGCTGAAGACACATTTGTTGTCCCTGTTTTATCATTAGTATTTTATATGATTGTGTGTCTTTTTTAATTATTTTTATTTATGTGACTTCTTTTACCTTTTTATGGTTAAATTTTTTTTATTGTGTTTTAATCTTATTTCATTTTATTTTGCTTTTAAATGATGTTTGTGAAGTGCCTTGAGGCGATTACTAGTGATTTGGCACTATATAAATTAATAAATTATTATTATTATTATAATACCACAAAAAGTTCTAATCCACCTTAGTAGAAGAAGAAAAATGTTTGCTCCAGATTTGAACTGAACACATCGTTTGAACTATGGACTTTGATTCACACCAAACTTATATTGGTGAGTAAATGACCGTATTTTATGCCCGAAATGAAGTCCAGGTTGTTAAAAGCAGCAGTTTTTCTTTAATTTGGGGTGCCTTATATACACGTTTAAGCTAACAGACAGCAGCTGGTTCATGCTCTGTTGGCTTATTAGTGCAGCAGATAACTGAAACAATCAAATGGTGATACAAGCATCACATTCAGCACAAATACAACTTAATGGAGCATCTTTAACTTTTGATCCCTGTACAAACTGAAAATGACCTTGGTATTTCACACATTTTAATTTTATTCCATTTCAAATACATTTTTTCCCTACAATTATCTTCCTTAACTCAATCTGAAAGCAAATCTCTACAACTTGATATAAATGAATAAAAATATAAAATCCAACTTCCTGATGAAGTGGTGTAGAGGAAGATTTTCTTAAAAAGAAGACCCGATAGTTCAGCTACAATTTGACAGAAAGTACATTTGAAATGAAAGCCTAGATTTAATGTTTTGGTGAAAGAAACTTTTGTATTTCTTCATAATTGATGTAAATAAAGTTGAAGACATATTCAGTGACTTGGAAATGTTCATGTTTCCATCCCCTGACTTGTCTAAAGAAAACTGGCATTAAAACTGATTATTATTTACAGGTATTATCAAGTTTTAGAGATTTGCTTTCAGTTTGAGTTTGAGGAAGATAATTTTAGAAATTTTTATTCTTTATTTTTTGTATTTCTTGTATTTAAAATGGCATAAACAAATTAAAATGTGAAATTCCAAGTGTTCCAATACCTTTGGAGGGCACAGTACTAACCTTATGATTGCAAAATGTGTGGTATTATTACTGTTTTAAGAATGTTTAATTTTCACTGTTGCTGCACTTTGTGTCAAATCATAGTCATATCGTATATCATATTGATATGCCATTTCAGTAAGGTATATTATCACGGTGTATGGTTTTCTTCAGGGTGTATAAAGCCATATTCATTGGTAAACAACTTGATAACGATTTTATCATATACAGTGGTCCCTCGTTTATCGTGGGAGTTACGTTCTAAAAATAACCTGCAATAGGCGAAATCTGCGAAGTAGTCAGTGTTATTTTTTTACAATTATTATAGATGTTTTAAGGCTGTAAAACCCCTCACTACACACTTTATGAACTTTTCTCAAACAGGCATTAACATTTCTGTCCTGTGTAAACACTCAAAGTTCAAACCTTAGTAAAAAAAAAAAATAGAACGTTTTCCTATAAATAATTATGATGGCTTTTAGAACTAACGAACTTAATTTTAACAATCAACCTACAAGGTTGGACACGTAAGAAATTATTAATAGTGACTCACCAGTATTTCACAGTTCCTCTGACCGCGCCTCTTCGTCATGGCACCGCTCCGCTGTCCGGATTGGCTGATTACCAAGGCGACATTCATTTTGTGGGTTTTACTCAGGTGGTATGAAAAATATTACCCGTCCACAAAAAGGATGTATTGCTATTTATTCTTTAGTGTTTTATCCAGTCATATTGGCATATCATTTATAGGTATATGATAACTTCTATTATACATTCCAAATCTAAGGTGGAACTCTACTAGTGTTTACTAAGGTAAAAAAAAAGAGAGAGAGTAGAGCCACTTAGGTGCCTGGTCTTGAGAACCAGGGATGGTAGGTTGAAAAGCTTTTTTATCCCATGGGAACTCTCCCTACCCACCTAAGCGGCTGAAGAATATGGACAGCATGTATATAAGTGACATTTACATGACAGTTTATATGACAATATAGAGATAAGATAATTTTGCCATATTGTACAGCCCTACTGTCAACTAGCTGAAAACTTTGAATATTAATTAATGGCAGGGGGTTAAGAGGGCTGTAATTGTCAGCTGAAAACCTAAAAGGTCAGGAGTATGGGGGGCAGAGAAGTGTGAAAGTCAAAATAAGGAAAATGCTTAAAAAGGCGGGGGGTCTGAGGGGCAGAGCTTCCCCAGAAGCTGAAAGGTTTTTGCCATGCTAATGCTCCCCTGAAGCATTTACTCAAAATAGTCTGAAGGACCTAAATGACATGGTGAGATGCTGATGAGCTTCGCTTATTCATGTCCTCGACATATGCATATTAGAGCACTTTCACACAAGAAAATGTAACCTCATGTCATCTATGTACAGATTATCCATTAGCATAGAAACATTTAAAATAAAAAAGACTGATAATAAATGTTAAGGAGTCACTTATATCTGTGTCCTGTATGTTATTAATACACAAAAGTATGAAAGCAAATGCATACAATTGTTTCAATGTAGCCCGTGTGTTTGACTTATGGAGGAGACCAGGTTTTGCTTACAAGGGTCACAGAGTGCACCCATGCAAACATGTCCAAGATTGTGGTCCAGAGAACACGTGCATCCGATATGAAAGCGATACTTGGAAGCGTTGATTAGTTTTTCTTGGCAACAAGGGATGTGACAGATGCAATGACGTATTCACCTCGTTTTAATGTCCCTGAAAGGAAGAAACGGCAACGTTCATGGACAAAAATAACAACAAAAAATAAATACAAATTCAAAATAAATGAACAGTCATAAAATAAATTAAATTAAAGCTTCATCAAACTGTTCCACAGTTCTGGAGCAGTTTTGTTTTTGTTTTTTTCCCCCATTTGACTCTGTTGTTAGATGAGAGCAGCAGGGTTGATGGTTTGATTCCTGCTGTTCTGGCCCGTGCTGTGAGCACTTAATTCTTGCTGCTTTGGATTCAAAGACGTGCATGATGCCGTCACTGTTCTGTCAGTTTGCCAGAATCCCACTGGGTCAACCTGGTGATTAATGCGCCCACTGCTCGGGGGCGTGAGGTCGACTGGAATGCCAATCACTATCTGTGTGCCTTTTGATCCTCAGCACCGGCCCCACCAGGAATAGTTTCACCCTGTAATTATTGATTATATAAGGAGGGTGATTGACTGTTCATCTGAGATGATTTCAGCGTTTATTGTTGACGCGTTGACAGCGGCGTGTGAAGGCTTTGATGTCTGTCATCTGATGACAGGAGCAAGTTCCACCTTTTCAGATCTTGTGGTCATGGTGTCTTCTACTTCTGATGTGTGGCAGAATATATTCAAGCGTTCATCGCTCGTGTTCTGTCACGATCTGCATGACAGGCAAACGTGATCAGGACAAGAGCTAAAGGAAGGTTAACTGCGCTGAAGGCTCACGGTGCACTTGGTGCTCGTCCTCAAAGCGGGGGACGACCCTGAGCATAGCAACATACTGTATGTGGAAAAAATGGAACACTGGTTTCTCTGGTTGGTCACGTACCAAAGTAACACAAATACAACCTGACTATGGATTGCAAACTTGAATGGAGCAAAGAAAAATTGTATTTAGTCTCTTATTTGTGAGGGTGCAAAGTGGTCATACTGAGCAACATCAGTTTGTATCTACCTCTTATAGTTACATATATATATATATATATATATATATATATATATATATATATATATATATATATATATATATATATATATATATATATATATATATATATATATGTTCACCTGCTACAAGCAAAATTAGGCCTGAAATAGCTTCTTTTACACTTCTGTTTTTTTCATTTAACCTTTATTTAACCAGGAAAGTCCCATTGAGCTTAAAAACCTCTTTTTCAATGGAATCCTGGCCAAGAGGCAGCAAAAGTTACAATTACAAATGCACAGGTAAAATTACTTAAACATTATGAAAAACAATTGCAGTTTGATAATGTCATCTCAAGTGTTCTCAGTCTGGACTTAAAGTTGCTCAATGAAATAAGTTCACTCAATTTCCAGTCTTTTTGCAACATGTCCCAGATCAGTGCAGGCAAATGGAACAGAGAGCAACAGATCATCATTTGAGCAGAAAGAATAAGAGTCGACACTCCTCCGTGTGATTACAGATGTAGGAGGGTAAAAGACCAAGCATGGCCTCATAAATAAAAGAATAGCAATGTCCCAGTCATCTGGTGGACAAAGAAGGCCATCCTTCTCGAGAATACAGTTCACAATGATGAGTCAAGGCTCTACAGTTGGTAATAAACCTCAAAGAAGCATGATAAACGGTATCAATCTTGTGAAGACACTGAGCTGAAGCGTTCGTATACATGAGGTCCTCATAATCTAAAACTGATAAAAACACTTTTTTCACTTCGAATGAAAAACAAATTTTTGATAGAAAAAGCCCAATTTTAGTTTGAGCTTTTTAACAAGATTGTCAATATGAGGCTTAAATGTGAGGGAGTCATCAAGTAAGACTCCAAGGTATTTGGACACATTAACCACATCTATGGCATTTCCCTTTAATGGTGGACTTTCTTGGTGTTTGAAAACAGCATCAGTTTTGTCTTGTCAGCATTAAGGACCAGCTTTAGCTCCAGAAGTGTGAGCTGGACCACAATAAAAGCTTTCTGCAGAGAATCAACAGCTTTAACAAGGGCTGAGCCAAAACAATAAAAGATTATGTCATCAGCATGAAAATGCTTATCAGCATCTGGCACGTTTTGGCCTAGTTCATTAATGTACATAATGAACAAGAGAGGACCTAATATTGAGCCCTGTGGCACCCCCTTGTGGACATTAAAAATTCTGAGCGCAGACCATCACACCGAGTCCTGTCATTCAAATATGTAGTTTGTGAACCAGGAAACAGCATCATTAAATAATCCAAGACAAATAAGCCTATGCTTTAAAACGGCATGGTTCACAGTGTCAAAAGCTTTTGACAGATCAATAAAAAGTGAAGCACAACACAACTTTTTATCAAGAGCAACAAGTATGTCACTAATGACTTTAGTAGAAGCAGTGATAGTACTGTGCTTTTTCCTGAAACCTGACTGTAACTTTGAGAGGAGTTCATTGGAGTATAGTAACTCTTTTAGTTGATCACAAACAAGAGATTCAAGAATTTTTGATAAGACATAAATTGGATGTTGGCCTGTAATTTAGCCTGTAACCTCCATGACATTAGTAATAAATACATTTGATGGCATTCCATATCACTTACTGTTTCCTGTTAAAAAGATGAGCAGGTGCATTTTGAACCATTTGCAGGCAACAAAGGGAGACCTCATCTACACCCACATAAAAAGGAGTTACTGTCATCTATCCAAGACATACTAAATTACTTTTTCAAAGGCTTTGGGGTAGAGATTGGCCTTTAATGTAGCTAAGAGACTTAACTTTGGAAAGAGCTACTTTTGATAACAGAGCCAATTTTTTAAAATCAAATTTCAAGGAGCTGCCAAATATCACAAAGGCTCTTAGCCAATCGATTGTATAAAGCCAACAGGCCAAGAGTACTGATAATGTTATTCAACAGATCTCATCGTCCAAATGTAATAACTTCAGTCCTATTTTCATTAAGCTTGAGAAAGTTAAATCTATCTAGGTTTTACTATATTTTAGCAGAGTGGTCCAACAAGGACTTGACATTTTAGGTTCATAGGTAGATAGATTTGTATGCCATCAACAAACAATGAAAAGAAATTCTACATTTTTCAAAAACGGCCCCTAATGGCAACATATACAATAAAAAATTGGAAGCGATCCCAAAGATGGAGCCCTGAGGAACCCCACAGGTGGAGCTATGGAAGAATCCTCACCAGAGCCAATAGAGAAGGGTCCACATGACCAACATGACTAAAACTATCTGAAGATTTTGAGACTAGATATAAGGATCCCATCATCCACACTGACAAAGGCAGCAGTCAGGACTAAAAGCATCAGAATAGCAGAGTTCCTGGAATCAAATGTTAGAAAGAGATCATTAAAAACTGCTTTTACCCAATTACAAACTTTAAATGGAAAAGGTTGCTTTGGAATTTAAGACACCAAGACAGTTCAAGTTCTTCTTTTTAATAAAAGGATGTACCGCAACCAGGGCACACTCTGTAGTCAGGGAGGTTTTTTTATTATTAAAACCACAGTATCTGGGCCAACACAAATTAAACAATAAATAAATAAAATCTTTGATGGTGAGAAGGAGAAGTATCTGTTTGCAGGATGACAAAGATGTACAATGTTTGCCAATAAAGATACAGATTCAAACTGGTTGAAGTCGGCTAAAGTTTTTGGAGCAACATTTTTATAAAGTGTAGGAGGTACAATACAAGCTGCATGGCAAAGGTCTATAATACAGTGAAAAAGATCGAAATGAACCTC
The DNA here is from genome assembly GCF_902500255.1 of Thalassophryne amazonica. NCBI lineage: Eukaryota > Metazoa > Chordata > Actinopteri > Batrachoidiformes > Batrachoididae > Thalassophryne > Thalassophryne amazonica. Next base: position 62,102,748 of record NC_047120.1, on the reverse strand, counting down.
AAGGGTTATTACTGTTCCTGGAAGCACAGTTAGTAACTCTGTTTTAGCAGCCTTAATGGCTTTCCTGTATTTCGATAGACAATCCCGTAAAATTCCCAAGGAAACCTAGAGCTTATCTTTCCTCCACATTATCTCAGCTCAGTCTACATGCACATCAGAGGGTATGTGTAGTATTATTCAACCAGGGCTAAATGGAGCAACAGAGTCCAGGATAGCGAGTCAAGAATAGCGATGAGATCCCAACGCTTTAATCAAAACAGCCATGCAAGGTATAGTGTTTAAAAGTAAGAGACAAGTGCAAAATAAAAGCTTAATCACATAGACTGCATTTAACTCTTTTAGCACTAAATAAAATAACCAAATCATCAGATAAGCATGTGTTAAAATACACACAGCCCATAAAATGGTATGGTCCAGTTTATGGTCCAGTGTAACGTCCTAATGGATGGTAAATACCCTTACCAGTGGTCCAATGGGAGCTAGAACATAAACATTCAGTAGGCAGTTCAGAAAAGGGAATAGAATCACTGTCCTTATGCCAAGCTTCTGCTATACATAGAAAGTCCAACTGAATAATAATATAATAATTTGACATGGATGCACATTCCTGCAGTGTCCAGCAGATGCCAGTATTCAGCAGGTCTACCTTTTGATGGACTCTGGAACAGCGTTCTGACACATGGGTATTGCAAAGGTTTTGAACTGTTATGAAACAGCGTTTCAAGTTTGCCACCAGTAATTTTGCTGGTTTGCAAGCGTTAGCTATACGCACCTCGTCATAGCGGCCGGCAGAGCAGGAAAATGGCAGTTTTCCATTCTGGCAGATCAGCTGCATTATGTACATATTGCAAACAAACCTATCAGAAATCATATTTGATATTTTCTTTTACAAAATTTTAAGAGATTAAGAGGTTTTAATGTAACGTAGTTGGTAAGCATAAATAAAAGTGGTCAGTGCCTGTAACACTTTGATGCAGACGTTCGTAAGTGCTTGTAACTAACATGTTAATGTGTGCAACTCTTGGCCAATCGTAAATACAATGTATTACGAAAGTTACATGTTCCATGCATGACAAGACCGGGCTTGTTCAGTCATCTCCACGTCCATCATCCTGTCCGGGAATCGATCACAAGACCATCTTCCTCGCTATGGGATTGCCACGATGATATAATAAATAGTGACTAGAGATTAATCCATCATTTTAGAGCTGAGAACAAAGGAAAAGAGTGCAGTCTTTGTTATTCAGTGCATTGTTTTTTTTTTTTTTAGGATTGACCTATTTATGGAATAGCCACAGCAGTCTCACTTTATATTGAGACCACTTTCTCTTATAATAAATATTGCATTATTTGACCTCCTCATACAAAACTCAACAGCTCTGCCTGAATGTGGCATGTGACAGCAGGCCAGCTGGCGGGGGGGGGGGGGGGGCGGGCAGACAGCTCCACAGCTGTAAGTGTGCATTGCTGTATTTGCCAACATCCACACCTCTGTGAGGGGTGCGCTTCTTAAACCGTGTCACATCGCCGACCCCCATTTCCTCAGTGACACTGAAGCAAATGTCACCAAAATGGACCTCGCACCTGTGCAGCCCAACGAGTCTGCAAATTCGTGCATGAGGGAAAATTTAGTTTTAAATATCTTCACATTTCAGGGAATGTAGTTAATATTTGAATAGCCAATGATTTATGTCCCTGTGAACCACCCGTAATTAATCAGAATTTTATTTTTATCATTTGGCCCGAGCAACTGACTGATCTGTACTGTCTGTGGATATACACACATCTCTGGTTAGTCAGTTATATGCACCGTCCCCTCGTTTAGTTCCACCAAACAGTGTTACACTCACCCTACTAGTTCAGCTAGAGGCACCCTCAAACTTTCTATTTTTAGTTACATGCACCAAAAGTGGAAAATAAAATACAATATACAGTACCTTGCAAAAGTATTCGGCCCCTTGGAATTACACACATTTTAATTTGTTTATGGTATTTCAAATACAAAAAGTAAATCAGGCTTCTCAGTATAAAAATTTCAAAATGATCTTCCTTAAACTTAAACTCAAAGTAAATCTCTACAACTTCATATGAATTAATTAAATGGGTAATTGGTCCCTTTGGTATAATACTCATAAATAATTGGTTTTATTTCCAGTTTTCTTCAGACAAGTCAGGGGATGGATACATGAACATTTCCAAGTTACTGAATATGTCTTGAACTTTATTTACATCAGTTATGAAGAAATACAAACAGTGTGGCACTCTACAGTAAATCTGTGTGGAAGTAGACAGTTCTCAAAAACTGAGTGACTGTGTGCAAGAAGGAGAAGAGTGAGGAAAGCCACCAAGACACCCAGAAGAAGTTATAGACTTCTGTGGCTGTGATTGGAGAAATTGTGCACAGTGCATGTTTTGCATTTTGTATCCCCAGTTATACAGCTTCATGTTGAAGTGGTATAGAGGAGGATTTTCTTTCATCAAAACATCAAATCTAGGCTTGCATATCAGATGTACCTCCTGGCAAATTGTAGCTGAACTTTCAGGTCTTCTTTTTAAGAAAATTCTCTTTATAAAACTAGACTGGACACACAACACAGATGTCGTGTACCAGAAGGGCCAAAGTCGTCTTCAGCTGCTGAGGAGACTGAGGTGCTTTGCTGTGTGCAGGACACTGTTGAAAGTTTTTTATGACTTTGTGGTGGCAACTGCCATATTTTACACTGATTAGTCAGAAGGACTGGCTCTGCACTGGAATGCACTCTGGACCCCGTAGAGGTGGTGGGTGAGAGGAGGATGTTAGCTAAGCTGACTGAGATCAATTATGGACAACCCCTCTCACCCCCTACATGAGTCTGTGGGAGCCTTAAGTAGCTCCTTCAGTAATGGACTGCTGCACCCTTGGTGCAAAACCGAACAGAACGTCTCCACAGGTCATTTATTCCAACTGTTGCTAGGCTGTATAATATCTCAAAATACTTTTTAGCACCATAACCGCCTGCTGATTTTGCACTATTAACCACTTCTACTGTCCCTTTGTTTGTGCTATATTACATGCCCATCTGTGCAATTTATCCTGTGTAATAATTTGCAATATGTATACATACTTATACTCACGTATATTCTATTTTTGTATAATCTCTTCACATCCATAATTAATGTCATGTTTCTTTAATATCTTTTTCTTTTCTCTACTGTATGACTTTTGCTACTGCAACAAGTGGTTTTCCCTGTTGTGAAATCAATAAAGTTCATCTTATCTTTTCTTATCTTACATATGCAAAACAAGCTTACCACATCCAGTCACGTCCTCCTCATTATGGGCTCTTTTTATTTCATGACTTACAAGATGATAGCATTTATTGTTTTTACATGTGATGGCTGGGTGGGACTGACTCATCCACTCACTCACCCACACATCGGCAGTTTCACTGTTTAAGCCCTATAGTGGCTTGCAAAAGTATTCAGTCCCTTGGTATTTCACATATTTTAATTTGTTTATGACATTTCAGATACAAAAAGTAAACCAGGCTTCTCAATATAAAAATTTCTGAAATTATCTTCCTTAAACTCGAACTGAAATCAAATCTCTACAACCTGACATAAATTAATTAAAAATATAAAAGTTGCATAAGGTTGCATAAGTAATGGGCCCCTTTGGTATAATACCTGTAAATAATCAGTTTTATTGCCAGTTTTCTTCAGACAAGATGGGATGGATACATGAACATTTCCAAGTCACTGAATATGTCTAAACAAATTAAAATGTGTGAAATACCAAGGGGCTGAATACTTTTGTGAGCCACTGTATAGTATACTGTGACGCGCACATGGAAAAACATTTACATTCAGTGCAGATGTTTGGTCCGTCCCAGAGTTTGATTGTGTGTTCACACCTCCGCAAAGAGCCAGTGTCTTTGAGGACTCGATCAAGGTCCAGTTGAAAGGGAGCAAAAGTGGGTCAGTGTGAAAGCAGCCTCAGAAACTAAACATGATGAGGAGGGCAGCACGTGACTGCTACCTTCAGGACACCATCGTACATGCAACCATGGATGCAGTTGGCTCCAAAGGGTCATTTTATGAGCGTAAAATATCCATGGGCCCTTTTGAAGCCGACTGCATCCATCCAAAGCATAAGCAAGTCTTTATTAAGTATTTAACTTCCAGTCACACATAATTTTTCACAAATTACAGACTTGCTTTTTGTGGCAGGAACATTTCGTCAGGCTGACTTTAATTTCTGCTCGTATTCTTCTTTCTTTTAACAGTCTGTGGAGGAAAAAGTGTCGCTTTGTTTTACTTTTTTATTTATTTTTTTTAAGTCTGGTGTCGCCAAGGCTCTTGTAAAACAAAGCTGTCAGCTGGTGATCTTGCACTGGTTCTGTTAAATGCACTCTTGTGCTCAGGCATGTTAATTCATACCCCCCGACCATCGCCGCCACCGCCCCTTACCGACCCAGATCTATGAGGCGGCCCGTCACTGTCGGCAAGCAACAAATCACATTTATCCTGATGCATCCTGGGAAGTGAACTGCACCGTGGGAGCCATCAGAAGTTATTAACTCCCACCGCCATCCAGCGACCAGCCCACCCGTCACTCACCGTCATTTACTGCTCGCTTTCTCTCGCAGACTCTGATACCGGGCTGAAATGAACTAGTCCCGTCTGAAAATGAGTCCAGTATCGGCTTTCATCACGCTGAAGGGTTTTATAGGTTGCGAGAGTGGGGGGCCTCCTGTGCCAAGAGGAGGAGGGGATGCTGAGTAAAATAAGGGCGAGAGAGGCTGAGGGACATGTTGTAGACAAGGTGAGAGAATGAGATTGATCACCTGAATGCACACCGGCGTTTCTGATGGAAATCTCCCACCGTGAGCAGCTTGATGAAAACGAAGCTCACATTCATTCCTCTCATTATCATTTCTCACTTTGACTTTTGATTCTTGGAATCCTTCTCTCTCTCTCTGATTCTTCTCTCATTTTGTGTTGTCTTTCCTGTGTCCTCACATCTTTGTTTTTGCTCTTTTTATGGGAGTCGGTCTTTGCTCAGATGATGGAGTGTGTCATCCATTAACTGAAGGTTTGGAGGATAAAACCTCTGGTATTCATGTCTGTGGGTCAAAGTGTCCTTGAGCAACACAGTAAACCGACAGGTGGTCCCGACACTCATGTTGAGGACATTTCATGGAATCATCTGCAAGAGTTCAGTATTTCTTTATGAGCAACGCACGTCTGAGTTTGAATTTTCAGCAAGTGAAATCAGCAAGTGAATTTTAATCATCTTTTTTAAATGAATATCTTGGTTGTCCAAAAAAAATCACAAAGGTCGCTTGGGCAAGGTTCTTAGTCCCCAAATTGCAGCACGCTGTTCAGTGCATTGCAAATAAAATATTAGAACGTGAATAAACTTCGTCTGCCAACCGGGCTGAGGTAAAGCTAACGGAGCACCGTGATGCATTTTTTTGTATTTCACATGTTAGAGTTGTCTTAATTTGGAAGCATCGTGGCCTCTTTCAAGTCGAGTCAAATAAAGTCTAGGAGCATCATCACTGCATCCACCACACCATGGAACCACCTTGGGCCCTGGATGACAACCAACCAGGCAGACAACAGGTCCACCTCCACCTCATGAAAGTGACCATCTATCTGCTGCAGCCAGATGAAACATGGGTGTGTCCTTGACCACTTTCTGCTGCTTGGGTCCTCAACACTGAGGCACCAAAATGCTGGATGACGCACAGAGAGACATGCTGCATGGCCAAAAGTTTGTAGCTGATGTTCTTTTGCAATGCAAGTGACACTCCTCTTCTGAGTCGCCAGCAGTTTCCACCACAGTCCGCTCAACAATACAGTCATAGTGGTTGTGGCAAATAAAGAAGTTGCAGTCAAATATATAAAACTCTTTGCAATGGCTGCAAAGGCACTGACACACCATATGCATGATTGTTCGGGGAAGGTCTTGCATATGTAGCATGGACTTATAAGACTCATGAGCTGAGCTGTCACTGCACTGACCAGCATCTACACTGCAGTTGCTCTGAAATACATATAGTACATATATAAAGAGGCATGCACATAACTGGTGCTTGTGCGTGCTATAAATAAATGATGCGCAGCAGAAAAAACACAAGGGAAGTGCTTTATTAAAGGAAAGCAATAACAGATTGTAGGAAAAGTGTTTCCCTCTGCTGTACATCAATGATTCTTAGAACACACAAGGACAATGAGTACCAGTTATGTGCACCCCTGTATATAACGACTTCACAGTGTGGACACAGACAGCTCTCTGTGGGAGCTGGCCATGGTGCTGAATCAAACTGCCCTGGAGCTCCCTGCAGCTCTTTCTGCATGTGTCTGTTGCAAAAGTGTATGTGTGTCCAGCGCAACGCATGCATGGCACCGCCGTGTGTATCTAGAATGCTCTACAACTAAACCCACATGGTACTCTAGGACTCCGAAGATCTGGGTTATAAAATAACCTCAGGAATATGCTAACAGTTATTGGTGAGTTTATATGTTTTTATATTTATATCTTTAAGCTTACATATTAAGAAATATTTAACACAGTGTGTGCTTCAGTGGTGTGTTGCTGGATGACAGCCCGTGTTTGCAGAAACGCATGCATGCCACTGCTGCACGTATGTGGTTAAACTATTTTTCCCTCCATCACTAAATATAAAAACTATATCACATTACTTGTTTGATCATAACGATTTCAACAAGGTATAGTTTGGACTACAGACAAAGTGAAAGTTGCTACAATTCAATAAAAAAATGATGCAAATTATTGTTTGGGTTAATAGGGTTCTAATAAGGAATAGTTTGCACCATCTGTCATGCTTAGTTATCATGTCACATATCATGGAATCCAATAGATGTTGACCTTGTTTGACCTTTTACCTTGGAGACCAAACATTCAACACAGTCAAAACTATTCCATTTATTAATCCTTTTATTTCAACCAATAATTTGCATCATTTTGTACTGAAATTGGAGCAGCTTTAACTTTTGACCCCTGTACAATCTGAAACTGACGTTTGTCACCATTTTTGCTGTTTTTGCCTCATAACTCCAAAACATTCCATCACAGATAGTCCAAACTATACCTTTTTGGAATTGTTGTGACTAGCCAAGTAATGTGATATAGTTTTCAACATGATTGGAGCATTTTAAAAGTTTGACCTCTGTGTAATTCTTCACTGACCCCTACCTGGCTACAGCTACCACCATGGGATGGCTATCATACATTTTTGTGTAGGTCATGATACACTGAGGCTGGATTCTAAGTGTAGTTTATTCACCTTAAGTGGTACCGAAAACCTGCTTGGCTCAGGGTCTAAAAGGCTTTTGGGTCCCGGTACTTTAGCTTAATGTATGGTCGTCTTTCTGTTTTAGTGCATGTTTGAGGACTTGCCGAGAACATTTTCCAGCTGCTGTAAATGGGAACATTTATTTAACCCGATGTTTCATAACCTGGTGGAAATAAGATAATTAAAAGCAAAAACTGAATTATAACCAATAAAATTAATTAAAAGTGAATCCAAGCTGCTGTGGGCTTCATAAACCATGTAGCTCATAAGTTTTATTAGATTTCAATGAGACAGTAGGAGCCGCTCCACAGATGTTGTTGTGCTTTGGGGATTTTACTTTGAGCTGTGAATCAAATGTAAGGTGGCATTTTTTCTGAATAGCGAAAAAGAGGTTGACTCAGCGTTTATTCATTTTTTTTCTGCCACTAATCCATGTTGCTGCTCATCCCACACTTCCCCATCCTCAGCCAAGTCCTTTTCCTGGGAAATCCCGAAGTGTTCCCAATCCAACTGGGAGATGTCCTTCAATTTATTTCCTTTATATAACGCCAAATCACAACAGAGTTGCCTCAAGGCGCTTCACACAGGTAAGGTCTAACCTTACCAACCCCCAGAGCAACAGTGGTAAGGAAAAACTCCCTCTGAGGTAGAAACCTCAAGCAGACCAGACTCAAAGGAGTGACCCTCTGCTTGGGCCATGCTACAAACATAAATTACAGAAATAATTCACAGAACAATTCACGGACGAATATACAAGAATTGCTGTTGGTGCACAGGACAGGAAGGTCGCCAACACAAATATAGCTCCCATCTCTGGATGGAGCTGCACCTTCAACAGAGAGAAAACAGAATCAGGCATCAGAAAGACAAAAAATACTGTATAATTTGCCAGCCGGCCACTAGCCCTAAACTTCACTAAAAGACCCAGAATTTAGGTAAGTTTAGGCCGCAGCCTGCTCCAATTACTAATAAATGAATTAAAAGAGTAAAAAGCGTAAAACAAAACTGTACCAGTATGCTAGCCATATGAAAGGGAAAATAAGTGCGTCTTAAGTCTGGACTTGAAAGTCTCCACAGAATCTGATTGTTTTATTGACGCAGGGAGACCATTCCACAGAACAGGGGCACGATAAGAGAAAGCTCTGTGACCCGCAGACTTCTTATTCACCTTAGGGACACAAAGTAGTCCTGCACCCTGAGAACGTAAAGCCCGGGCCAGTACGTAGGGTTTAATTAGGTCAGCTAGATAGAGAGGTGCCAGTCCATGAATAATTTTATAGGTTAGTAGCAGAACCTTAAAATTTGATCTCACTGGGACAGGAAACCAGTGAAGAGACGCCAAAATGGGTGTAATGTGGTTGTACTTTCTGCTTCGTGTCAAAAGTCTGGCTGCAGCATTTTGATCCAACTGGAGACCCCTAATGCTAGACTGCGGTAAACCAGAAAATAGAACATGCAGTAGTCCAATCTAGAAGAGATAAATGCATGGATCAGGGTCTCAGCATCAGCCATAGACAGGATGGGACGAATCTTCGCTATATTTTGCAGGTGGAAGAAAGCAGTCCTAGTAATATTGCTAATGTGGAGGCCAAAGGACAATGTAGGATCAAAAATTACCCAAAGGGTCCTCACTTTGTCAGTGTGATGTATGACACACGAGCCTAGGCTGAGTGTTAACTGGTCAAATTGATGCCGATGTCTCACTCAAGCAAGAACCATCATTTCAGTCTTTTCTGAGTTTAAAAGTAGGACGTTTTTAGACATCCAACTTCTCACTGCTGCAAGGCAATCTTCTAAGGATTTTATGTGAATGAGAGCAGTTATCGGCATATACGAGGTCTGTTAGAAAAGTATCCGACCTTATTATTTTTTTCAAAAACCATATGGATTTGAATCACGTGTGATTGCGTCAGACAAGCTTGAACCCTCGTGCGCATGCGTGAGTTTTTTCATGCCTGTCGGTTGTGTCATTCGCCTGTGAGCAGGCTTGGAGTGAGGTGTGGTCCACCCCTCTCGTCTATTTTTTATTGTGAATAAATGTCTGAACGATTTGGAGCTTTGCTGCATCAATTTTTTCCAGAAACTGTGAGAGACCTCCAGGTGGACACCGTTCGAAAAATTAATATGGCTTTCAGGGACGATTTTATGGGGATTAAACAGATTACGGGGTGTTACTGCCCCTTTAAGGACGGCCCACAACTGCTGAGAGCGCGGCGCGCTCCCAACCCCCATCGACAGGCTGAATCAACCAGATCATTTCCAACGTGAAAGCTTTGTTGATCCGGGACCTTGTCTGACTTTCACAAAAAGGCAGAAGATCATGGAAGAAGAAGCGGAGGGACGCAGCACAAAACCACCTCGGTGTTGGTCTCACAGGATAGCTTAAAGGTGGATTTCAGATGGCTGTCGGTTGCTTTTCAGTCGTGTGATTATCCGATTGTGACTGTGCATGAGCTGGACATGCCCCAACATGTCCTGGAAGGCTTCATCACGGCGTTGCTTTGCACCGAGCGGCTGCACCGCGACACCCGGTGGAGCAGCTTCTCTTTCCATGTCAAAAACTCCTGTAACAGTGGAATGTGCCGTTCATTTTTAAACTGGATGCTGTCTTGATCCGGTATGTCCTCTGACTAGCACAGGAATTGTGAAAAGATGTGGACATCAGCACTTTTCCGGCACATTAAGACAGAAGTGCAGAGGAGTTCCGCGCGTTGCGGTGCAGCCGCTCGGTGCAAAGCAACGCCGTGATGAAGCCTTCCAGGACATGTTGGGGCATGTCCAGCTCATGCACAATCACAATCGGATAATCACCCGACTGAAAAGCAACCGACAGCCGTCTGAAATCCACCTTTAAGCCGTCCTGTGAGACCAACACCGAGATGGTTTTGTGCCGCGCCATGAGCGGCACGGTGGCACATCCCTCCGCTTCTTTTTCCATGAAAAAAACTCCTGTGATGGTGGAATGTGCAGATAAAGTGCTGATGTCCACATCTTCTGCCTTTTTGTGAAAGTCTGACGAGGTCCCAGATCAACAAAGCTTTCACGTTGGAAATAATCTGGTTGTTCCAGCGGGGTGTCAGCCTGTTGATGGGGGGCTGGGAGCGCGCCGCACTCTCAGCAGTTGTGGGCCGTCCTTAAAGGGGCAGTAACACCCCGTAATCTGTTTAATCCCCATAAAATCGTCCCTGAAAGCCATATTAATTTTTCGAACTGTGTCCACCTGGAGGTCTCTCACAGTTTCTGGAAAAAAATTGATGCAGCAAAGCTCCAAATCATTCAGACATTTATTCATAATAAAAAATAGACGAGAGGGGTGGACCACACCTCACTCCAAGCCTGCTCACAGGTGAATGACGCAACCGACAGGCATGAAAAAACTCACGCATGCGCACGAGGGTTCAAGCTTGTCTGACGCAATCACACGTGATTCAAATCCATATGGTTTTTGAAAAAAATAATAAGGTCGGATACTTTTCTAACAGACCTCGTATGTCCCAGTTGGACATGTCTGGAAGACTTCTCTAGGAAGACGACCAGGGAGCAACCTGAACCACATCAGCAGGTTGCTTTCTATATGAAGAAGCAGCAGCTCTGCTCGGACTTCCTCCCGTAGAGCCTTTCTGTGGCATTATATTCTAGTTGACCTTTTCCTTGACCTTTCCCCAAATGTGGAGCGACAGATGGAAAGAATGATCTGCCTGTATTTCATAATGAATGACGCAGCTCGTGTTCTTGCCTCACACCTGCTGCCACCTGGAAGAACAAAGGTCACGCAGCGACCTTCCAGCAAACGCTAATTACAGTTGACAATGGCAGAACCCTTAAATGAGATCAGCACAGGGAGGTTTGAAATAAAAGCCCAGATTGAAATCCCAGTCAGCACCAGTATTTGATCAGTTCTTGCTCCTAATGCGATTGATGATTCCAACAAGCTTCATGATGCAACGCATACAAGCAAAATGTTAAAGAAGAGTTTAGAGGTTCGGATGAAAAATTTATTGTGTTTTTATGAATCTTATTGACTTATCAAAATCTACAAATGAATAGTAAATAAATGAACATTATTTTAAAATCTAACTCAACACATTTGTGAATTAGGACACGTCACTGCCAAAGCCTATAGGCATGTGTCCTGCAAAATGCAGTGACAGAATAGATAAATGAACGACTTCATCCCTTCACTTTAACACGAAGCTCAAAATAACCAAATCAAAAATACAAATATTGAGGAAAAGCTCATTATTTTTGATAAAACTGTTGTTTATCTATGATGATCTGATGCTAAAGAGAGTTTGAAGGTGAAATGCGGTTTCTTGAAGGCTGGCTTTTTGATTCCAGCATCACTGCGGTGGTTTGAATCATATTTGTCTAATAGATTACAATTTGTTCATGTAAATGGGGAATCTTCTTCACAGACTAAAGTTAATTATGGAGTTCCACAAGGTTCTGTGCTAGGACCAATTTTATTCACTTTATATATGCTTCCCTTAGGCAGTATTATTAGACGGTATTGCTTAAATTTTCATTGTTACGCAGATGATACCCAGCTTTATCTATCCATGAAGCCAGAGGACACACACCAATTAGCTAAACTGCAGGATTGTCTTACAGACATAAAGACATGGATGACCTCTAATTTCCTGCTTTTAAACTCAGATAAAACTGATGTTATTGTTCTTGGCCCCACAAATCTTAGAAACATGGTGTCTAACCAGATCCTTACTCTGGATGGCATTACCCTGACCTCTAGTAATACTGTGAGAAATCTTGGAGTCATTTTTGATCAGGATATGTCATTCAAAGCGCATATTAAACAAATATGTAGGACTGCTTTTTTGCATTTACGCAATATCTCTAAAATCAGAAAGGTCTTGTCTCAGAGTGATGCTGAAAAACTAATTCATGCATTTATTTCCTCTAGGCTGGACTATTGTAATTCATTATTATCAGGTTGTCCTAAAAGTTCCCTAAAAAGCCTTCAGTTAATTCAAAATGCTGCAGCTAGAGTGCTGACGGGGACTAGAAGGAGAGAGCATATCTCACCCATATTGGCCTCTCTTCATTGGCTTCCTGTTAATTCTAGAATAGAATTTAAAATTCTTCTTCTTACTTATAAGGTTTTGAATAATCAGGTCCCATCTTATCTTAGGGACCTCGTAGTACCATATCACCCCAATAGAGCACTTCGCTCTCAGACTGCAGGCTTACTTGTAGTTCCTAGGGTTTGTAAGAGTAGAATGGGAGGCAGAGCCTTCAGCTTTCAGGCTCCTCTCCTGTGGAACCAGCTCCCAATTCAGATCAGGGAGACAGACACCCTCTCTACTTTTAAGATTAGGCTTAAAACTTTCCTTTTTGCTAAAGCTTATAGTTAGGGCTGGATCAGGTGACCCTGAACCATCCCTTAGTTATGCTGCTATAGACGTAGACTGCTGGGGGGTTCCCATGATGCACTGTTTCTTTCTCTTTTTGCTCTGTATGCACCACTCTGCATTTAATCATTAGTGATCGATCTCTGCTCCCCTCCACAGCATGTCTTTTTCTTGGTTCTCTCCCTCAGCCCCAACCAGTCCCAGCAGAAGACTGCCCCTCCCTGAGCCTGGTTCTGCTGGAGGTTTCTTCCTGTTAAAGGGAGTTTTTCCTTCCCACTGTAGCCAAGTGCTTGCTCACAGGGGGTCGTTTTGACCGTTGGGGTTTTACATCATTATTGTATGGCCTTGCCTTACAATATAAAGCGCCTTGGGGCAACTGTTTGTTGTGATTTGACGCTATATAAAAAAAAAAATTGATTGAATTGATTGATCACTGAGGCTCAGCATTAATGACACCAGAGTGCTGGGGTTGTATCAGAGTGGGGATTGGAGCCCAAAGTCCTGAGAAAACACTACACAGAATGAACATGAGGTGACTGAGAAGAGAAACACTGAGAAATGAACCTGCTGGTCCCAGCGGAGGTAAAGGTCAAGCACAGTTACATCCCTGAGACCACATTAGATGAAAGTGGGGAAAAACATTTTGTGGTTTCTGCACAAACAATTACCGGTGTTCATCTGAATTCTGAGAACAAACAGAACATTAAGCTGTATGTTCTAAATGGTGTAGTTCTACTGATTTTCCTCCTCTTGGTGGAAAGCCAAGGTATTACCAGGCGGTCGGTCAGTGAGACCCAAAAGCAGTGTGTGTGTGTGTGTGTGTGTGTGTGTGTGTGTGTGTGTGTGTGGATAAGAAGTAAAAAATGGTTGGACGGACTTCCTTCAAGGTTGGTGGGAATATCACTCGAGGTGATTAGATTTTGGAATAGTTTGGTCGAGGTCAAGGAAAGCCCGGATTTTATTATTTTTTCTTAGTCCGCCAAGGACGTAATAAAATAATCTGCGTTTATTTATTTATTTGTCTGTCTGAATGTTGGCAGGATTATTTAAAAACTACTGCACATATTTTGACAAAATTTTCACCACAGATAGATATTAGGCCATGGAAGACTATTAAATTTTGGAGGGGATCCAGATCTGGATTCTGGATCAAGATTTCACTTTAGTTTAGATGGAACGTTATTGATCCCTTGGGAAGACTCCCTCAGGGAAATTGGGGTTCCAGTAGAATTGTATAGCAGCACACAGGGTAAGAAGCACACAGATTATCAAAAGTGAAAGTAAAAAAGAAAAACAATTTGCAAATATAAATATAAATACACAATATAAATACTGATCGGTACTGGTTTACTGGCTACTACTGTTCCTCTCATTCCTGATCTCTGTCTTCCTGTTACTCTTTATATACTTTATATAGGCTTTGAAGGATTACATCAAAACTACTTCATGGATTCTCACCAAATTTACACCACAGATAGATATTAGGCCATGGAAGACTCCACTGAAGTTTGGATGTGATACAGATCTGGATCTGGATTCTGGATCCATATTTCACTTTTTATAGGTTTTGAAGGATTACATCAAAACTACTTCATGGATTCTCACCAAATTTACACCACAGATAGATATTAGGCCATGGAAGACTCTACTGAAGTTTGGATGTGATACAGATCTGGATCTGGATTCCGGATCCATATTTCACTTTTTATAGGTTTTGAAGGATTACATCAAAACTACTCCACGAATTCTCACCAAATTTGTACCGCAGTTAGATATTAGGCCATGGAAGACTCCACTGAAGTTTGGATGTGATACAGATCTGGATCTGGATTCTGGATCCATATATCACTTTTTATAGGTTTTGAAGGATTACATCAAAACTACTTCATGGATTCTCACCAAATTTACACCACAGATAGATATTAGGCCATGGAAGACTCCACTAAAGCTTGGATGTGATACAGATATGGATCTGGATTCTGGATCCATATTTCACTTTTTATAGGTTTTGAAGGATTACATCAAAACTACTTCATGGATTCTCACCAAATTTACACCACAGATAGATATTAGGCCATGGAAGACTCCACTGAAGTTTGGATGTGATACAGATCTGGATCTGGATTCTGGATCCATATTTCACTTTTTATAGGCTTTGAAGGATTACATCAAAACTACTCCACGGAGTCTCACCAAATTTGTACCACAGTTAGATATTTTGCGTGGAAGACTCCACTGGATTTTGGAGGTGATGCTGTCCGGATTGGTGGACGTCAGAAATTTTGGATTGCTCTTGTTTAACTATATTTCAACCACCAAGAAGCCTAGATGGATTATTTAAAGCATATATTGATCAACAAAATTGCTGATTGATTGCCATGAATGACTTCATTATGTAGTCACACAGAAGCCATATGATGATGTCACACATAGTCAAAAACACTGTTGCAGTCACATTTGAACATTTGTATCATGGTGTGTAGAGCCTGTAGGGTATTAACTACCCCTCTGGCATCTGTAATTTATTATCAAAAGATAACGTAAGTAATTTCAAAATGCTTCACACAAAGAGTAAGGTCTCGACGTTACATCCTCCACCGCCGTGGTTTTAATGTGAAACTTCAACAGGAAGGGGTCATCTTCAATAACAGGAAATTAACATCATACAAGCTTTTTTTTTTTTAAATCAGCATTTATGCATAAAAGGTAACAGCAGAAAATTGGGATATTTAAGAAACTGGAAGCAGTGAAACTTAAATTAAAAGCACGTTTTTCACCCTTTTTACTCTTGGGGTCGTCAGTATTGATCTGCATGTTGATTTGGCACCAGTTTGACACCAGATGCCCTTTTTGATGCATCTCCACATCATGGAATCTACTCTGGACACAAGCTCACTAAATGCGTGGGCATCACGCTGCCCTTTGCAGTGAACCTTTAACTGAAGATACTTTATTAATCTCAAAAGCATTTTAGCACAAATTACAATGAACGCAGCCCAGATCTCCGCTTTGTTTATGTGCATTTTTTTCTTTACATGTCTACAGCTTTAATGTTGCTCTTTTGGCCTCTCTATCTCACTTAAACAAGGCATTACTCTCAGTAGGACAAGCCACTTAAATAAAGGTTAAGTAGATAAAACAAATGTGTAATGTGTCCTTGGTGACATCTTTACCCATTAAGGCAAAATGGAGAATCAGCAACTCCTCCTCCTCCCGATAAAGTGCTGCTCCTATAGACCAGCGAGGCTGCAACACCGTGACACGACGGCGACTCTCTTAAGGGACGCTCAGGATCATTTTACTGCCTAATTAAAATCAAAGTAACCTCCAAACCCACTTTCTGAATCCCTTAATTGGTCTGGCACAGCCGGCCTTCTGATCTTGAGTCCTGAACACGAAGAGGTGGGAGATAAAAACTAAGCAGGCACGGCAGGTTTAACTAGTACATTTAACGTGTTAACTAGTATTTTTACTAACATGTCAGATGGTTCAGGTGGTTGGGACACATTGCAGAGTTTTGTAAAAAAAAAAGTGTGAGATTCCGCTTGTATTCCATTTGGATTTAAAATTCAAGGGTGGGTCTAGTTTCACGTGCAGCGGTGGGGGTGGGGGGGTGTTCCTGGAAAATTTGAAAAAAATCTAAGCCTTTTCCCTTAATTCTAAGCCAATCTGGGAAACTAAATACTGACTCTCAATCATCGTTTTATAACAGAATTTTGATTTTAATCAAGAGAAATTTTCTGAGGGCAGTGACTTCAGTCAAATGAGCTGCACTGTGCACGGCAATATCTAATTCTTATTTGTTTGTGAGTATCTATTCCCATTTTTCTTACACTTTTATTTTGCAGGAGTAAAACAAAATTAGAAAGAGTTCACTTTTTAATATCTGCAGTCTAGCCAAGACTAGAGGTGACAGGGGTTTTGTGGCAGCATAGTCTCCCCTTCCATATTAGATCATCCCTGACCCTTGAGACTTTTAAACCTTTAAAACTCACTACTTTTCCATGGCGTTTCCCATATGAGCGCATGCAACTATATTTTCTATTCAATCTTACATATATTTTTTATTCTTTTATTGCCTGCTGCAATTTTGTTGTTCTTTTTAACTTTTTTATTTACTTATTATTTACCGTAACCCCATAACCCATTTTATTGCACAGCATTTGGTCGACCGCTGTCATTTTAAATGTGCTTTAGAAATAAATTAAACAACCCTCTGAATGAGCAAAGCAAGAAACCATTTTCTGAAAAATTAGATGAGGAAAAAATAAATTTGTCAACAGGGCAGTCACCTCAAAATTTACTCAAATCCATTGTATATTTAAAATAGCAACAAAATAATACCAGCAGTGTTGTTTGTAGATGTTGATGTGTTCATGATACAGCAATCTCCTCAGAAATGTGGCTACGTCTGTGTACTTTTTTGCACTATGCTGGTTTATGTGAATGCTGCATCAGTTAATTGTGGCTACTTTATTTATGCTTGTCACGCACAACATGTTAGTCCCTGTATAATTTTAATATCATCACCAAAAATGTATGTTGTAAGTAATCATAAAAGTCAAAAACACACTTATTACTGCACAATATAAACCACATTGCAAGTTTATTTTGAGGTTTAGATTTATTGCAGGTGTCCTGTTGCTACGTGGAACAGCACATTTTTCTTACATATGACGCCATTGTAAAAGGTAAATGCAGCATTCAGTGATGTGATTGCTAACGATGCGTTAATATGACTAAGATTATAAAAACAGAACTTGTCTTTAAGAAGTGGGAATAATGATTCTGGCCCCTTTCATTTTTTTTTTTTTTTTTTTACAATTTAAGATGTAAAAAGGATTTTCTTTGGTTCTTCAGTATTCAAATATAGTTTCACTGTTTCACCTTGTCTAGATAGAATTTGAGATTTAGACCCACATGGGTTTAAATACAGCAGCAATACTTTGTGACTCACATTCTGTGATGACATCGTAGATGATTTGGGGGCTCCAACTGTGATTGAAAATGGCAAACATTTATGCAAAAATGAATAAAATGAAGAATCCAACTATTACATATTTGTTACCAAAAACTCATGATAGAATCTGTCCATATTTGACACAAACATTTTGCTGGATATCTGCTGGACAGGTCTACTGCATCAGTTGTCAATATTAATGTTAATATTTTAGTATTTAGCTTTATTAAGAAAGTCATGGGATCAATTCCCACCTGTGTCCTTTCTGTGTTGAGTTTGCATGTTCTCCCCGTGTTCGTGTGCTCCAGCTTCCTCCCACATCCAAAGACATGCAGGTTCAGTGGATTGGAAACTTTAAACTGTCCTTTGGATGTGCGTGCCGGTGTGAATATGTTTGTCAGTATGTGACCCTGTGACAGACTGGTGTCCTGTGTGTACCCCGATTCATGCCCTATGACTGGTGGAATAGGCTCCACCCCCCATGACCCTTAATTGGAATAAGTAGTTGAAGATGAATGAGTGAGTGAGACGAGTTCCCAGTTTCCACTGAATGCACTTCGAGCATTGCACATGCACACTTGCTTCTTCCTTGATGTTATTTGCAACTTCTTGCAGAGCAAACTCACTGCATTTGTGCTGGAATAAACCCAAAATTATCACATTGGCAGCAATAAAATCAGCTCTCATTTAGTGATGTATTTCAGAAATAAAGATAAATGTCAAAACAAAGTAAATTTTGTGGAAAATCAAAGGGAACTACACCTTTATGTTTTTATTAAATTGATACAGAAAACATCCATAAGGGCCCCTTCACACATAGTGCGAAGTTTGGTCGATTACGGCAAAACAGTTTGAATTAGCACACCACGAAACATCGCACAGGCGTGCACGATCCCGGTGTGAGGGTTTGTGCATGCAACGGTGTCTTTCACACAGTGCGAGCTGCTGCAGCTGCTCACGCTCTGGGACGAGCTGCACCACATCACGCTGCTGATGTGGAGGGAAATAAAATAAAAACCAACTGTATAATTAGTGAATATCACTGGGTTGATATAAATAATACATAAAAGGGGACGCAATACAGAACCCCGCGGTTAAATAACCCTGGTTAAAATAAAAAAAATTTAAAAATCCCACTCACAGGATTTGAACCCACACCCTCTGATCACCACACAGAAACTTTACCACTACACCACAATCACTGTCTCATAGCAGGAGTGTGAAATGGCTAAAGTCAACAAGCAGATAAATGTATTTTCTAAAAAAAGAAAAACCAGCTGTGATAACTGACCAAACGGCATTTGGTACGGCGTATTTCTGCTGGGGTATTTGTCGTAGTGTTGGCCTGTCATATGGTCCTGCGGCACGCCGCTTACTGTCCTGTCAGACAGACGTGATGTTCAGATCGCCTGCTGCATGTCCACATGAACTTGTGGTCCGGTGCAGCTGGAACAGCCTGTCAATGTGCACGTTCTCCAGTCCGTCGAAGAAGCGATATATGTTTTTATGTATTTCAATGTGAGGACAGCAAGCATACACACACGCGTGTCCATCATAACATGGTGCGTGTTCTGCAGCTCTGATGTCCAGGACGAGAGTGGTCAACAGTTGCCACGCCCCCGTCTGTTCAGCACATAGACCAAGGTGTCACTCTGTGATCAGATGAGAGGCACCTCGACTGTGGGGGGCGCGCGAATCGCATGCATGCACATGTTGGGGGGGAAGCGTGGGGAGCGACACATGCACACGTGTTGTGGGGGAGTCGACACTCAGGGAAGGCACATCTGCACTCGGCAACTCCACAGTTGTGGGGCATTTTGACAAATTTCACATCCAGCTTGACAGTGATTGTCTGCACATTGTTGTCGTGTTAATGCTGTGAACGGCCACACGTTTTCTAAGTGCCATGCGAGCGGTGTTAGATGATCATGTGTGTCAGCTGGAATTTGGCCAACACCTGTCGCGAGAGGGTTCAATAGGCTTTTATTTTTTATTTTTCCCTTGATTTTCTTAAATATTGTGTATGTGCACTTTGCAGGTTTTGTTGCTTTCTGATGTTTGACTGTGGATATGGCAAAAACATGTTTACATTTTCTTTTTTAACTGTGTGTGTGTGTGTGTGTGTGTGTGTGTTTGGGGGGGGGGGTTACTTTTTACCTTCTTGCTTCACCCTGCTTTTCAACTGGGTGCTTATTTAAGGACATTTTTACTCGTTATCCTTAAGAACATATTTGAGTTTGACTTTCCTCAGACTACATTGTACTACTTCAGTGCACAGACTATATGGTACTCCCCTCTCCATTATACAGTATTTGGTTTGCTTTCAGTTAACCGGTCAGATATCCAAACCTGTTGACTTCTTCCTGGATCTGCAGGAAGTGAAGGCGCCCGGCTCCAGTCAACAGTACACCTACTCAGTTGGCACCGGGGAGGCCTGAAGGCTGCTGATGCAGAGTCATGGCTGTAATAGGCTCTCAGTAGAGCACGCCGTCTTACTGTTATATTGGAAATCTCTAAATCAGACTCTGGCTTCAGCAGCTGACACACAATGATGCTGTGGCAGTGGTCCAGATGTGTCAGCGCAACAGAACCAGCGAACTCCTCAACCTCTCCATAGTCCCTTCAGTCCCTGGCACCATTTAATCCCCATTGATTTCAACAGTTAAGTTATTGCATTAAGAAAAGTTGGCTGAATAAGAGAAAGAAATGGTGCAAATAGAAAGAAAGGAGCTTTTTCTTCATACATCTCATGAGGGTATTTAGCAGCAGCATTAGCAGGTGAGGTCAGTAATTAGGTTTTGCCTGCATGCACTTCATCATTAGAGCTGTCATGTAGTAAAACTAAATGGTTATATACAGTATTCACAGGCACTGTGTGCCAGAAAATACAACTTCAGATCAACAGCGACCTCCAAAGCTGAGTGAGTGAGCTGGATGATATCTGCCCAGACACACCAGGGAATGCTTTAAAATGGGTCATGACCTCTGCTCCTGGAGAGTACCTCCCCAGTATGTTTGCCAACCCTTTATAGTCCACCCATTGCGAGTTCACTGCCAGGCGTCCTCAGCCAGTCAAGAGCCAGAAAACACTAGACCTGACTAATCCATTGTGGTTGGAACATGTAGATATGGAAAACATGCGGGGCAGGTGTCTGTAGAGGTTCTCAGTCATCCAGGTCATGGTATCCACATAGGTTGAGGCAGGTCAACTGGACTTGTATAGTTCCTTGAAGACATTTTGTTTGCTCATCATCCAGAAAAGCTTCATCAGTCTTCAAGGAACTTAACAAGTCCAGTTAAACTGCCTCAACCTAGTTGGATACAGGGCAGGCGTTTTCCAAGAGCAGTGTTGTTGGTGACTCCTGGTCTAGCAACAAGGGTAGAAATGTGTTTTTGTTGGTATAGTAATGTTTTGCTAATTCTGCCATAGCTACCAGGTTGTCACTGTGGAATTCAGTGGAATGCACAAATATCATAAAACCATCAAAACAGTCAAGTTATTTAACCATCTAATGTAATTTTACCATACATTCAGAAATTCCCTTGGTACTTGCATGTCATATAATGCCCAAATGTTGTCTATCAAAATGTTCAGAACAGTCTCAGCTTCCTGAAAGTGACATTGTTTGTCTTGAACACTGTGACAAGATATAATTTTGTTCTAAAGTTGAAAAGATGAAATGTGTTAGAAATTCTTAAAATATACATTTTTGTTCTTGTAGCTGAACTGTTTTGGTGTTAGAAAAGGGTTTACCAAAGTATTTTGATCACAAAGACAGTGTAATATATGGAAAAAGATTTTAGATCAATCTACAATAAATGTCTAAAAATTAATGTGTGCTGTGCAGTGCAGGAGCGCCAACTGCTGGGAGCTGCACAGCATTCAAACAAAAAACTCTCCACTTGTATATGTTTCCATTATATTTATTTTGTCTGTAAGAATAAATAAAATTTTTTAAATTGTTTTCGGGTTGATTGTAATGCTATTTTAGATTTTATGACCATTTAGGTTTTATAATTTTATGAGAATCGACTGCTGAGATAAGCTCCTGTGCTAACTGTTCATTTTGATGCAGTCACGGTAAAAGCAGCAGCCGCTCTCCACTGTGAGAAGACTTGGTGCATGTGCATGGCCATTAGTCAGAAATGCAGGTCTTTAAAAACAGTTTTTGCCAGACACCTGGCATTGTGCATGGTTATAAGTGTTGCCATCAATATAACTGTGAAAAAAATATCTGTGTGATGAATGTCCTCATGCGCGTTAAATCAATATACTGCTCTGCACACATTAAGATCCAAAATCGGACAGACTCTGTCAAAGTAAAATAAAAATAAAGCCTACCAGCTCTACTGAGGAGGAAAAAATACAAATGGGAAAAAAAAACTGAACAGGGCACTCACCCACTTGTAGAATGTGTTCCAAGATTAACTATGTAAAGTCCACTCCACCAAAGAAGTCCCTACGCATGGATCACACCATCACCAGCCGGAGAGCAATGTGCAGATCCACTAAGTCCCCACGCACGGATCGGGTGCTATCGCTGGCGGGAGAATGACGTCTGACTGCAGCTCTGACGTCAGTTCCAACATCAGTTCCGACGTCAGTTCCGACGTCAGTTCCGACGTCAGTTCCGACGTCAGTTCCGACGTCAGTTCCTCAAGTTCTCTACTGATTCTGGCATGTTAGATAGAAAGTCTGTTATCTCCTGGAAATGACATCTTATGACTTTTTGCAGTGTAAGAAATACATCTGCATTTTCAGGCAGTCTGTAAAAGCAGCGTTGTGGAGACATTCCACCTCCATGTTCATGGTGGAAGTAAAACAGCATCCTGCAACACAGACAGCAGCGTCATCACGTTAGATTCCAAAATCCGAAAGACTGAAAGAGTAAGAGTTTCAGGGTGAAGTGCGTCGTCTCCTCTCTGTACTGCCTCTGTAAATCCGAGCCATTACTTTCAAATGAAATCTCAGAGGCTTTGTTATCGAAGATAACTACATTCATTTCACTCTGTCTGTCAGTCATTGGGATGTTTCTGCTCGTTACTGCTACAAACATGTTGCTGGGCAGCATTGGGGTAATTCATGCAATGACTTCTTTGTGTGTCACTTTCTGGTGGTGTGAACAGTGTCAGTGGTTCGAGACTGCCCCCCGGGTGGCTCAACACTGAACTACAATGCAGTGACTTCTGTGGCATTTTTAAGAGAAATCTATCTACAAAATAAAGCAAATCAAATATAGTTAAATTGTTAGATTAGATGTGGTTTATGCAGCCAATAAAGCTCTCAATTATGAATTAAAATGTTAATTCTGCTAACCATGCAGATGTTCTCTGTACTGCTGCAAAAAACCAATATCCAGTGCAGACAGCATTAATCTTTCAGGACATTAAAATGAACTAAAAACACAATTGGGAATTCTTGTCAGGAGTCCAGAATTGGCCTGTTAATCTCTATTGAACTCTGGGGGACATTTTATCAGTTCAAAAAACCACCACTAAAGCAGATCCAAAGTCTATCAGCGAGAGGAGCATGTGACAACAGAGCAAGGAAAAGAAATGGGATGGAAGTAGAGCGTGGGCGCTGTGTAGCATCATCTGGTGAGGACCCTGATTGGTGTCTTTGTGCTTCCAGTTCATGCACTGCTATTGGTGGAAGGTCCTGAGTGACACCACAGATGCCCTGATGTTCAGGAGAGCAAGAGTCATTTCACTTCAAGTCCTCCAACACAAATCGATCGGGCTACTCGGGCCTGAGAGCACGGTGGTTTTATCAGGGCCATGATCCATCACTGAAGGCCTGTCTGGCCCTCTGGCCGGTCAGAGCATGAAAGGAATCCACGTCCTTCATCCGTGCTCAGCATGAGACTCCATTTCCCTGTAATGAGAAGAAAACTTATACACAGATTTTTACATTTGTAGTCCCACCGCTGTAGCTTGAAGAAAAGGAAAAGATTTCTGAATCTCAGGCTGTTTCCTGCGGCATCATACTAAAAGTTAAGTGTCGTATTTTATGCATATTCCTATAAATTGGCACATGCACAAAGCACGCTTTGCATTTGGTGTTCAGACATGCACATTAGCGTCATGGTTAGAGTTAGCTTCGATCACATAACCCCGTATCTTGTCATAAGTGATATCATCACAACCTTCCAGTGGAGAAATATGTATGGATTCACCTGAAGTATATTTCAGCAGCATGGTGGCTTAGTGGGTAACACTGTTGCCCCACAGCATGAAGGTCATACACTGAAAAAAAATTGGAGTAATATTTACTTGACAAAACCTAGGAAAGTTTTTTTTTTTTCCACTCAGAAATTCCAAGTAAATTTTACAAGGAGCATTCTTAAGTAAATTTTACTTGCATGTATTAGTTTTTCTAAAAGAATAACTCAAGTAACATTTACTAGCAATTATCAGTTGAATATTTTCATTGAATTTTACTCTCTTTATTCATAAAAAGTAAAACGTTTCAACTGTTCTCCTTGTTTTCACTCAAGGTTGCCACGGCATGTTGATTTGGCACAAATTCTACACTGGCTGCCCTTCCTGATGGATCTCCATATTACATGGAGAAATGCGGCAGAACAAGGGCAGCCAAATGGACTTAAAACTCAGTGCAGGGGTGATGGACAAGCGGTTAGTGCACTTGGTTTCAGTGCAGTTGGTTCCCAGTTCAAACCCGACCCCTGCCACATTTCTCCATGTAATGTGGAGGTGCGTCAGGAAGGGCATCCAGTGTAGAATTTGTGCCAAATCAACATGCAGATCCAAAATGGGTCTTCTGTGGCAACCTTGAGTGAAAACAAGGAGAACAGCTGAAAAGTTTTACTTTTTATGAATAAAGACAGAGTAAAACTCAATGAAAATATTCAGTTCATAATTGCTAGTAAATGTTTCTTAAGTTATTCTTTTAGAAAAACTAATATATGGAAGTAAAATTTACTTTACTCCTTGTAAAATTTACTTGGAATTTCTGAGTGAAAAACTTTCCTAGGTTTTTTTTCAAGTAAATATCACTCCAATTTTTTTTCAGTGTGGGATCGTTTTCCCACTTTTTGTGCGGAGTTTGTATGTTCTCCCCGAGTTCCCTCGGGGTGCTTCAGCTTCCTCTCTCACTCTCTCATCCAAAGACATGCAGGTTAGATGGACTGGAAACTTGAAATTGGCCGTAAGTGTGTGAATGTCTTTGTCTCCCCCCCCCCCCTCTCCCCAACTCTTAACTGGAGTAGGCAGGTATATAAAATAAATGGATGAAATATATTTACAGATAGCAGCAGCCTGTGTCATCCTGATCCCGTCAGTGCGGGACCTGGTTAGTACTTGGATGGGAGACCTCTTTGGAACACCAGCGGCTGTGTGTGCTTCTCCGGGTAAAACTGGAGTTGCATCAGGAAGGCCATCCGGTGTAAATGTTGTGCCAAATACAAATGCGGATCAGTTTGTATCCACTGTGGTGACCCTGAACAAAAACGGGAGCAGCCGAAAGGACAACAACAGCAACAACAACATATTTTCGAATAGCAGTGATTCAGCTGAGACCCTGCATCAATAACTCATTGAACATATGACCTCTAACGTGTTCAAAATCTGCACTGACACGTTACCATTTAAATCAGCCCTCTGTATTTTTCGGCAGTGTGAATCATAGATTAATGGCAAAGTTTCAATCACATAAGTGTGATTTTGTGTCATGAGGGCTTGATTTTAAATTGACAACTGCATTACTTTTGATTCAGTTGCAGTAAAAATCACCATCCATTTGAAAGAAATGCAGCAGCTCTGCTCACACAGCCTGTTTTTTGGAACGGCCTCGCAGAGAGACAGGCTTGTCCTTCACACAGACAAACAGGCTCAGCACTTCAGATCCAACCACACACACACACACACACACACACACACACACACACACACACACACACACACACACACACACACACACACACACACACACACACACACACACACACACACAAAAACAAAACTCTGTTAACGTTGAGGGCCTGAGCACAGTAGCTAAACTGACCAGCCAGGAAGCTCCACAGCTCCGGAAAATGAGTTATTCCGACTGCTTCCGAGTGTGTGCAAATCAGGACCTCTGACCTGAATGAAATGTGATCAGTGGGTAGGATGAATGTATTTATCCAGAAAGGGTTTTGAAATAAAACTATTCCTGTCACTGACTCACTAGACAATGTGAACATCCTCATGTCTTCTTTAAAAAAAAAGTAAAAGTTATAAACTCAGATCAGGTTTGCTCCCTTTCTCTTTGTCATACTTTTCACGTTTTTTCCCACTGATACTTTTCATATTGCAATTTAATCCAGCATTGAAGTATTTTAAAATATTCTGTTAAACACTGGACCCCAGACAAAAGTTCCCTATTGTCATAACTCATTAAGTTATTGTTAATGGGTATCTTTATTATTGGTACAATATCTCAGAAAAACTAACTTGTGCTGATTTTATTTCATAGCCTGCAATTGTAAAACATATGTTGGATTTATGATTTATAGATTTTCTCTCTTCAAATACTGAGCTTTATGGTAGAAATATGATTTGCTGTAATTCTTTTAACTGCTAAGTCAAACATTGTAGAATAATTTGTCTAACTATGGTTTTATATTAGTGCAATTGAATAATTATCACAACCCTTGATGATGATGATAATGATGATGAGTCATATATGATTACACATAAAAAAGCCAGTGAATCGCATCACAAAATGGCCCACTGAAATTGCAAAAGGCCCACTGTGCTCAGCACTGAGGGGTGAATGACCCAATCACATTCTTTACCCAGCTGAATTCCTGGAATATGTATGAATTTTGTATGTTTTAGCCCAAATTTTTAGTGAGAATAGTCTTCATGGTTAAAGAAATGCTGATGGGGTCACTTACACATCAGTCAAATTCTCTGTTAGCTACTGTTGAATTATAGTGAAGGACTTTAAAATTTAAGGCCCTTCTAGAAGTAATATCTTCAGAAAGTAATGGTGCAAAATTTTTGCCCGGGGGCTACTTTGTGCTTTTTTTGTACTCTGTTTGAGATTTACATCATAAAATGTGGTATTCTTGTTGTTTCAGAGAAGGTAAGCTGCCCATAGATATCCACATGTCACTATTTTACTGGGAAAAATTTAACGTGCTCCGTTTTTAAGGGTTTTAAATTATTTTTGGATTTGGTGCAAGAAAATCCATTTTGTTCTTCCAGCTGGAGGATTGAAATGAGCCTCGTTGATCTCCGGCTCATGCTTTCATTCATGTTCGTGGCTCCTCATGTGAATCGGCACTGCTGGAGGCTGCAAAGTGTTAATCAGAATTAACCACGAAGCTTTCTAATTAACAGCTTTGTTTCAAGAGCAACATCGACTCCGACATTGTGCTCTAATTTGTATTTACATCGTCCTTCCCTCAGTTCTGCTGCAGCTGTGAAAACAATCCTAATTATTTAAGTTTTTGGCACCGCTGTGATAGACAGCTTGTGTTTGTACCTCATGGATGAAACATCAAGTAGACGTGAATAATTCCCCGTGCCCTTGCTCCTCTATGGGATTTATAATTCAAGCTTTTGTGTAAAGTCTGAATTAGTCAAACACGGCAGCACAGGTGATTATGAAAATGTCTCTCTCACGTTAGGGGCGTGAGATGAGCGCCGCAGCACCAGCGGCTCCCTGTGCACTCTTTCTCTGCACTAAATGAACCGTGACTCGTTCACCAAATAATTAATTTTTCATCTTCGCCTTCCTCCAGCACCGCTCTGATCTGAACTCCCCGGTTCTGAATGTCACAGCTTAGGGAATGAAACTCGAATAGGTTTCTTGTTGCACCTGTTTTTTGTTTTTTTTTATTCCTGAGGCTAAGGCAATAAAAATGGGAGGCAATATGACACCCGTCCAGTCTCTACTGAATTTTGTTCGTTTTCCTCCTGCTCTTCCCATTCTCTCCATTTCCCCACAATTCCTCTCTCCGCCGCTGCCAGTGTGCACTGTATTAATCAGACTGCGGCTTAGCAGCATAAATAAAATCAGCAAAGCGCTGTAGCTGAACGTTGGCTTGGGCGGGGGAGACGCTTGGATGAAGTTCAGGCAGTCGACCAAGTTTGATTCTTCACCCATGATGTCGCTCTTTGCAGAATTCTTAAACCTGCGACAGGGGCAGTCACAACATGAAGACTTTGATTAAATGAAAAATGAAAGGCACCAGAGGGCTGATTCATACTCCACATGATACATAGATTATTTGTATCAATTTGAAGTTCAAGGTCAGAGGTCAACAACAGTTTCTATCTTCAAATGTCCTAAATTCCTCTTTTACAGTAGCTCCCTCTGGTGGCCTTTCAATTTTTCTTTGGTGGTTTAAAAAAATTGGTTCAGGTGCACCTTGCACTCTTCTTCTACAGCACTCTTCTTCTACAAGTTTCTTTTGTCCCTGATGGATTTTGTCCATGAAGTCAGAAGCACACACAATATAAATGTACAACTATATACATATACAACCTGGTCTCAGGGCAAGTCATGCTTCAGCAGCACAAAATATACATTAATCTATTGGTTCATGATATTGTGACAAAAAGCGCATCATTTTCGTCACGGCAGCACGAATTCATTCTCATTCATTCCATGATGTCTGCACGAAACTAAAAGTGAAGCGGGGGGGGGGGGGGGTGGGGGTGCTTATGGTTAGGGTGGGGGGAAGGAGTAAGAATAGGTTATGGGTAAGGTTAGGGTTGAGGTGGGAGTAGGGTTAGGAATAGTGAGTTAAAAAAAAAAAGCTCCGTCATGAAAATTTGACTCATTTCGTCACAGGAGCACGGAAAAAAAAAAACTAAAAACTAAAAACGTGAGACTGGGCTGACATATACACCTGTCTGTAACTGTGTTTCTGACTTCTGTGTGACATCATTATGACCTCATTCATACCTATCAATCACAAATATTTTGCTGATCAATATAAGCTTTAGATCATCTATCTAGGCTTCGCGGTCCTTGACACATGCACACACATGCAATATATATTAATAAATTTGCAAAAATCTCAAAAAACTTTTTCACATTGTCATTATAGGGTATTGTGTGTAGAAGTTTGAGGAAAAAAAAAAGAATTAATCCATCTTGGAATAGGACTGCATCATAACAAAGTGTAGAAAAAGTGAAGTGCTGTGGATACTTTGCCGACTGCACCATATATATATATATATATATATGTATATATATATATATACACTCAACAAAAATATAAACGCAACACTTTTGGTTTTGCTCCCATTTTGTATGAGATGAACTCAAAGATCTAAAACTTTTTCCACATACACAATATCACCATTTCCCTCAAATATTGTTCACAAACCAGTATAAATCTGTGATAGTGAGCACTTCTCCTTTGCTGAGATAATCCATCCCACCTCACAGGTGTGCCATACCAAGATGCTGATTAGACACCATGATTAGTGCACAGGTGTGCCTTAGACTGCCCACAATAAAAGGCCACTCTGAAAGGTGCAGTTTTGTTTTATTGGGGTGGATACCAGTCAGTATCTGGTGTGACCACCATCTGCCTCATGCACTGCGACACATCTCCTTCGCATAGAGTTGAAGAGAACACCTCTCCAACGTGCCAAACGCCAGCGAATGTGAGCATTTGCCCACTCAAGTCGGTTACGACGACGAACTGGAGTCAGGTCGAGACCCCGATGAGGACGACGAGCATGCAGATGAGCTTCCCTGAGACGGTTTCTGACAGTTTGTGCAGAAATTCTTTGGTTACGCAAACCGATTGTTTCAGCAGCTGTCCGAGTGGCTGGTCTCAGACGATCTTGGAGGTGAACATGCTGGCTGTGGAGGTCCTGGGCTGGTGTGGTTACACATGGTCTGCGGTTGTGAGGCTGGTTGGATGTACTGCCAAATTCTCTGCAACGCCTTTGGAGACGGCTTATGGTAGAGAAATGAACATTCGATACACGAGCAACAGCTCTGGTTGACATTCCTGCTGTCAGCATGCCAATTGCACGCTCCCTCAAATCTTGCAACATCTGTGGCATTGTGCTGTGTGATAAAACTGCAGCTTTCAGAGTGGCCTTTTATTGTGGACAGTCTAAGGCACACCTGTGCACTAATCATGGTGTCTAATCAGCATCTTGATATGGCACACCTGTGAGGTGGGATGGATTATCTCAGCAAAGGAGAAGTGCTCACTATCACAGATTTAGACTGGTTTGTGAACAATATTTGAGGGAAATGGTGATATTGTGTATGTGGAAAAAGTTTTAGATCTTTGAGTTCATCTCATACAAAATGGGAGCAAAACCAAAAGTGTTGCGTTTATATTTTTGTTGAGTATATATCAGAAGCTCAAAGTGCTTTACAATGATGCCTCCCATTCACCCAATCGCGCAGACACACTCACACCAATGTCAATGTGCTGCCATGTAAGGCGCTCACTCCAGACTGGGAGCAACTAGGGGATTAAGGACCTTGCTCAAGGGCCCTTAGTGATTTTCCGGTCTGGCTGGGTTTTCAACTGAGGATCCTCTGGTCTGAAGTCTAAAACTTGGCCACTAGACCATCACCTCCCCAAATATATATATATATATATATATATATATATATATATATATATATATATATATATATATATATATGTGTGTGTGTGTGTTTTTGAGGTCATGTTTTCTTTGATGTTTGACCAGACTCTCAAATCTAATCACGTCTAGATATCTATTCCAGTAATATTCCCACCAAGTTTGATGGAGATCGGTTGAGCTGGTTCTGAATTATCTCGTCCAAAGACCCCCTCCCCCCCCACACACACACACCAGTGAAAACAATGTCCTGCTTTGCCAACATGCTGGGCAATTAGTTCGGACTAAATAACACCAGTGAGCTGTTTCTCCTCATTCAAACACATCTAGTTTTCCTACATTTCCCATCACACCTTTGGCCATTATGGACACCAATGTTGCTCTAGTCAGAAACCACAAGCTGGAATTAAGCAAGGCTGAAAGTTTTCTCTATTGTCTAGCCTGTCTTTTTAGCTCTGTCCACTAAAGAGGGTGTGGGTCCAATCACATTTGTTATGAAGGGGTGAGGACGCCATCTTACTGTTACATAACCTGAATATTGGGTGCTGATTGACTGAGATCACCTACGTCATCATCACGAAGAATTTACTGCACAAGCAGGGATACAATCTATTATAATATATGATATGACTAAATTACAGCAGGATTTCAAACTAATTTCTGCAGCGCCCTCTGTGGGCTACAATAAGAAAAGACCAATCTGAAGCATCTGATGGTGTGTTCCACTGCACACCGGAAATCCATAATTCTGTGTTGGTATGTCGGATGTTTGATCTAAATATGTTCAACTGAATCTTCTCGAGAAAACAACACGGGACATTCGAGCTCCTTTCCACAATATTTTCATCTGCCATGTTCAGCGAGCGATTTCTACGGGTTTACAACCCATCAGCAACACCAAAATCCACAACTCTACTCAACACCCATCTGATACCTTTACTGCATTCAATGTGCTATGAAACACTACATACAAGTAAAAATGCTGTCATCAGACGTGGAATTCCAACTTGAATGTTGTTTCCGCTGCGCTTTTCTGAGTCGGAGGAAGTTTTTTCCCCCCAGAGGTCCAAGTACAGTGGAATACAGCATGAATCCTGGGGAGGAGGGCTCAGAATGGGGGTGGGTCTAGACTGAAAGCAAGTCAAAATCAAGAAGTCACTGCTCCCAACCCCCCCTTTCAGGACTGGAGGCAGTGGCGGCACCAGGAAATTTTTGTTGGGGGGGCTGGGGTAAAAGTTGGAGGGGCTCCACAAAATGTTGTTGAAATGAACAATATATATAGTAAATTACTTTATGAATACCAAGGTATATGTTTTAGTCACCTGTGCTCCTCTAAAATGTGGTATCAGTGCACACACACATCACTTAGAATGACTGCAAGTTCAGTAAACTTGCACATAGGTATACAAACTGAATTCATTGAAATGGTGCTCAAGACAATGCATGGAATCAATCTTACACAAATCGTCTATATCAAAGATTTATTGCCAATTTAACACCAAGGTCATAACCATTCAATAAAAGTAAGTAAAAGATATAGCCTGAGAAACTTAGCTGTAAACAATATACAAAAAAGTGATTCTTTATGAAGTTTATATACAATCTAGCCCAAATATCCTTTGATTTGTACACGTGCTTTGTGATCCACAAACACAAATTTCTGATTTGTAACGTGTGTGGGTTTTTACAAATAAATGTTTATTTGCAAAACTGAAAATTCTGTTTGTGAAGGGCGATTCAGCATTGGTGGATCACCGAACACACACATTCATCACTTTGCTCAGTTACGCAATATTGAGACATTGTCAGCGTAAAACTGCAGTTGAGATCCACAAATATGTCAGTCGCTATTCACATTATTGGCAGAATTATTGGAGGGGTTGAGGGGGGCTTGGCTCATTATTTCGGGAGGCTTAAGCCCCCTTTGGCACCGCCACTGACTGGAGGTCAGTTCGTTTTCATTTAAGCTTGAATTTGGCCTTAGAAAATGTGTGTGTGTGTGTGTGGGGGGGGGGGGGGGTGTATTTGAAGTTCAAGGTCAGAGGTCACCAACAGTTTTTATCTTCAAATGTCCCAAATTCCTCTTTTACAATAGCTCCCTCTGGTGGCCTTTCAGTTTTTTTGGTGGTTTAAAAAAACTGGTTCAGGTGCCCCTTGCAGTCCTCTTTTACAGCAGCAATGCATGCTGGTCTGTTTTGTGTGTCTAGAAGTTTCTTTTGTCCCTGATGGATTTTGTCCATGAAGTCAGAATCACAAGTGTTTCAGTGGAAGTCTTGTGTCAGTAAAACTAATGAGTGTCCCCTGAAGACGACCTTATCTGGGAAAAAATGTCCATCAGCAATTTAACAAGCAGTAGAGTGTGTAAGGACGGCCCCTTGACATCTGGGATTGGACAAATTTATGGCCACAGTTCCGTGCTGATGTTTGATGACTTTTCAACCAGAATGACATCAAGTGTTATAAATGTCCTCTGAAATCAGTGGAGTTTTCAAGAAAATTGTAATGAAAAGTGTCATTTGGCTGATTCAGAGGATTTCAGGGGCGCACTACACACCACCACCAATATACACGCACAGTAGTGTTCAGAATAGTGCTATGTGACTAAAAAGATGAATCCAGGTTTTGAGTATATTTCATATTGTTACATGGGAAACAAGGTACCAGTAGATTCAGTAGATTCTCACAAATCCAACAAGACCAAGCATTCATGATATGTACACTCTTAAGGCTATGAAATTGGGCTATTAGTAAAAAAATAATAAAAAAAAAAGTAGAAAAGGGGGTGTTCACAATAATAGTAGTGTGGCATTCAGTCAGTGAGTTTGTCAGTTATGTGGAACAAACAGGTGTGAATCAGGTGTCCCCTATTTAAGGATGAAGCCAGCACCTGTTGAACATGCTTTTCTCTTTGAAAGCCTGAGGAAAATGGGATGTTCAAGACATTGTTCAGAAGAACAGCGTAGTTTGATTAAAAAGTTGATTGGAGAGGGGAAAACGTATACGCAGGTGCAAAACATTATAGGCTGTTCATCTACAATGATCTCCAATGCTTTAAAATGGACAAAACAAACAAACAAAAAAAACAAAACAAAACAGAGATGCGTGGAAGAAAATGGAAAACAACCATCAAAATGGATAGAAGAATAACCAGAATGGCAAAGGCTCACCCATTGATCAGCTCCAGGATGATCAAAGACAGTCTGGAGTTACCTGTAAGTGCTGTGACAGTTAGAAGACGCATGTGTGAAGCTAATTTATTTGCAAGAATCCCCTGCAAATTCCCTCTGTTAAATAAAAGACATGTGCAGAAGAGGTTACAATTTGCTAAAGAACACATCAACTGGCCTAAAGAGAAATGGAGGAATATTTTGTGGACTGATGAGAGTAAAATTGTTCTTTTTGGGTTGCAGACAGTTTGTGAGACGACCCCCAAACTCTGAATTCAAGCCACAGTTCAGTCAAGACAGTGAAGCATGGTGGTGCAAGCATCATGATATGGGCATGTTTCTCCTACTATGGTGTTGGGCCTATATATCGCATACCAGGTATCATGGATCAGTTTGGATATGTCAAAATACTTGAAGAGGTCATGTTACCTTATGCTGAAGAGGACATGCCCTTGAAATGGGTGTTTCAACAAGACAATGACCCCAAGCACACTAGTAAACGAGCAAAATCTTGGTTCCAAACCAACAAAATTAATGCCTCGCAGATGTGAAGAAATCATGAAAAGCTGTGGTTATACAACTAAATACTAGTTTAGTGATTCACAGGATTGCTAAAAAAGCAATTTGAACATAATAGTTTTGAGTTTGTAGCGTCAACAGCAGATGCTACTATTATTGTGAACACCCCCTTTTCTACCTTTTTTTTTTACTAATAGCCCAATTTCATAGCCTTAAGAGTGTGCATATCATGAATGCTTGGTTTTGTTGGATTTGTGAGAATCTACTGAATCTACTGGTACCTTGTTTCCCATGTAACAATAAGAAATATACTCAAAACCTGGATTAATCTTTTTAGTCACATAGCACTACTATTATTCTGAACACTAATGTACAAGTAAATATAGATCTGTCTATGATGGTGTTGTCGTCTCTGTATGACTTCATTAGTTCTGTGTTTACTGAGGTCATTCTGCGTGACATGTTGACCCTCTGTTACATGCATTTGTTTCCAATTATCACATGACAACAGCAATTGCCAAATGTAACAGAATTTGCAGTGCAGCGTGCTCCAGCAGCACAAATCTTCTGTTCAGTACAGTTCCAGCTTCCGAAGTTACTTCTTTCCTGTTAGTTCTGAGGTTATTTGGTCACGCTGGTGGCTAAATGCTGGTGCAGCTACACTTTTAAGTGCAGAAACAAGGTGGGTGATAAAGAAACCCAAGCTCATTGAGAACATGTCAGAAAAAAAAAAAATCCTCTTGTTTCTGCCACCAGGATCACTGACTCTGCTTGATGTGTATCAAACCACAATGTCAGCTTGAACTTCACTCTCTCAGCTCTGTGTGTGCATGTGTGTGTGTATACTGTAGTGAAAGTTTGGGGTCAGTTACTGGGTCAGATGATTTCTAAAGGTTTCTCTGCAGAGGCAGAACAAATAAAACACAAAGTCTGAAAGGCTCTGCTGCTCGCTGTGTTGGAGGTCATTTGAGCAAATTTTCCATCCGTTATTACAAATGCCACACTATATAAAAATGCACAATATATCACAATGGCAGCTCCGATATGAATAAACATGTTGATTTAGCACTAGTTTTTACGCCGGACGCCCTTCCTGATGCAATTCCACACTGCATGGAGAAGGTGCACAGGTGGGCTTGAACCAGCAACCTTCTGTTGCCAAAGCAAGCTGACCACTTGGCCATCATGCTGCTCAAGCAAAAGCAACATGTAACTTCTAAAACACCACCAGAAAAGTACCACAGTGAACAAAATAATCACACAATGTAACAAATACCATAAAGTTCCAACAAATCATGGATGTTAGAAAAAAAGCTACAATACCAAACACTGTCAAATCGAAAAAAAAGTCAGAACGTACCAAATACACAAATGTATAAAAATGATTTGTACGAAATATTGCAAAGCAAAGTCTCTTGTAAAGTATCACAACAAAGTACCTTAAATAGGTGAGCAAAGTAGCCATTGTGAAGTCTATCAAAATACTCCAAATTTTCTGAAGCTCAGCCAGAAAAAATGTCGCTAAATACAGTTAATTACTACAACACAGTTCCGGGTAAAGGTGGGATATAAATATAATAAACAATTCAAAATAAAAATCTCTCAAACTGACCAGGAGTTGATGTCTGTGGTTAATGTAACATAAATTCCAATGTTGAGGTCAGTTTTATTTTTTTTTCTCTAAATTATTTTTATTACTTTAAAGCTTTTATTTTGATAAGTTCTGCCCATCTTGTGATTGATCTCTGTATCAAGACACAATACAATAAAGTAAAATGTAAAAAGTAAGTATATATAAGAAAAACAGACATCCCTTCATTCAGTCGCCACAGCAGATTTAAGATGGATCTGCATGTTGATTTGGCACATCTTTTATACCGGCTGCCCTTCCTGAAGCAATGCTACAATTACATGGAGAAATGTGACAGGAGTCGGGTTTGAACCGGGAACCTTCCGTACTGAAACCAAGCGCACTAACCTCTTGGCTGCCACCACTGCAAGAAAAACAGAAAAACATAATAAAGTAAATGTAATATAAAGTACCTTCTACACACACACACACACTCGAATCTGCAAAGCACCATAAACAGTTCCACCCTTTGTCTCAAGCTGCCAAACAAAAACACCAGAAAAACACCACTCAACCATTTTATAAAGTACAAAAAATATATCAATAAATGGCACGTAGCAGAATGTACCACTAAATATGAAAATGTAATAAAATCCATATTAAAGACCCATTACACTGTATACCACAAATACTATGGACTCAAACATACGGTCACATTTTTGTCTGAAGTGAAATGTAATAAAATCCATATTAAAGACCCATTACACTGTATACCACAAAATACTACGGACCCAAACATACGGTCACATTTTTGTCTGAAGTGAAATGTAATAAAATCCATATTAAAGACCCATTACACTGTATACCACAAATACTACGGACTCAAACATACGGTCACATTTTTGTCTGAAGTGAAATGTAATAAAATCCATATTAAAGACCCATTACACTGTATACCACAAATACTATGGACTCAAACATACGGTCACATTTTTGTCTGAAGTGAAATGTAATAAAATCCATATTAAAGACCCATTACACTGTATACCACAAAATACTACGGACCCAAACATACGGTCACATTTTTGTCTGAAGTGAAATGTAATAAAATCCATATTAAAGACCCATTACACTGTATACCACAAATACTATGGACTCAAACATACGGTCACATTTTTGTCTGAAGTGAAATGTAATAAAATCCATATTAAAGACCCATTACACTGTATACCACAAATACTATGGACCCAAACATACGGTCACATTTTTGTCTGAAGTGAAATGTAATAAAATCCATATTAAAGACCCATTACACTGTATACCACAAAATACTACGGACCCAAACATACGGTCACATTTTTGTCTGAAGTGAAATGTAATAAAATCCATATTAAAGACCCATTACACTGTATACCACAAATACTACGGACCCAAACATACGGTCACATTTTTGTCTGAAGTGAAATGTAATAAAATCCATATTAAAGACCCATTACACTGTATACCACAAATACTATGGACTCAAACATACGGTCACATTTTTGTCTGAAGTGAAATGTAATAAAATCCATATTAAAGACCCATTACACTGTATACCACAAAATACTACGGACCCAAACATACGGTCACATTTTTGTCTGAAGTGAAATGTAATAAAATCCATATTAAAGACCCATTACACTGTATACCACAAATACTATGGACTCAAACATACGGTCACATTTTTGTCTGAAGTGAAATGTAATAAAATCCATATTAAAGACCCATTACACTGTATACCACAAATACTATGGACCCAAACATACGGTCACATTTTTGTCTGAAGTGAAATGTAATAAAATCCATATTAAAGACCCATTACACTGTATACCACAAAATACTACGGACCCAAACATACGGTCACATTTTTGTCTGAAGTGAAATGTAATAAAATCCATATTAAAGACCCATTACACTGTATACCACAAATACTCTGGACTCAAACATACGGTCACATTTTTGTCTGAAGTGAAATGTAATAAAATCCATATTAAAGACCCATTACACTGTATACCACAAATACTATGGACCCAAACATACGGTCACATTTTTGTCTGAAGTGAAATGTAATAAAATCCATATTAAAGACCCATTACACTGTATACCACAAAATACTACGGACCCAAACATACGGTCACATTTTTGTCTTGAAGTGAAATGTAATAAAATCCATATTAAAGACCCATTACACTGTATACCACAAATACTATGGACTCAAACATACGGTCACATTTTTGTCTGAAGTGAAATGTAATAAAATCCATATTAAAGACCCATTACACTGTATACCACAAAATACTACGGACCCAAACATACGGTCACATTTTTGTCTGAAGTGAAATGTAATAAAATCCATATTAAAGACCCATTACACTGTATACCACAAATACTATGGACTCAAACATACGGTCACATTTTTGTCTGAAGTGAAATGTAATAAAATCCATATTAAAGACCCATTACACTGTATACCACAAATACTACGGACCCAAACATACGGTCACATTTTTGTCTGAAGTGAAATGTAATAAAATCCATATTAAAGACCCATTACACTGTATACCACAAATACTACGGACCCAAACATACAGTCACATTTTTGTCTGAAGTGAAATGTAATAAAATCCATATTAAAGACTCATTACACTGTATACCACAAATACTATGGACTCAAACATACAGTCACATTTTTGTCTGAAGTGAAATGTAATAAAATCCATATTAAAGACCCATTACACTGTATACCACAAAATACTACGGACCCACAAATACTATGGACCCAAACATACGGTCACATTTTTGTCTGAAGTGACAGTGAAACGGGTAATTTATAGGTTGGTTTGAGTTCCCGTCAATACTTGAATTGCTGCTGCTTTGTGTTACTTATGTCACTTCCGTTTTCTGGCCTCTCTTTTGCTTTTGACAAATCTAAACCACTTTGTGCCTCCATCTAATGTAAAGCTAAATAGAGGAAGGTTTGACGGCAGCGATGGGCTTCTGGGATGTGACATGCTAGAAAACGGTTAACACTCGCATGACAAACCTTGTACCCACTGGATTTGGGTTTCTCATACTTGTGCTGCTCATAGTCGTTGTTTTGTCTGTTCAAACTAATTTAGTGAAGTAGGATTCATATTCATTGTCACACTGACAGTCGACGAAAGATGTCAGATCGTTAGAGTTTTTGGACTTTAAAAATAAAACTGAATTACCAACCTGAGATTCAGGATTAAGTCTGTGCTGGAAGTTGTTGTAGTTGACAGCTTTGGATATTGAATCGTCATCAAATTGAATATCTGAGAAGGATTTTTTAAACAAACTTCGAGCAGGATAAAATATTCTGCACACTTTGTTTCAGGCATAGAATCGACATGACAGATGCTTCAATCATTGTGATGTTTAGCTTTATTTTAGAATATCATTTCTTTTCTGCTAAAAAAATGCAGAAGAGCCAGTTGGTGGAAGTCCAGAGCTTTTGTTTTATACTCATACTAACGTGAGAATGGCATGGTTGTTGGTTTTAACACTTGGCCTACAGAATTCCTTTAACCCTCTGGGGCCGACGCCGTTGTATACGACGGCTAAGACCAAGCTTTACTAAAATATAAATAACTTTTTAATGATATGTGATAGAAACGTACTTTTTTGCTGAAAAGTTAACTCAGTGGTCTTTCGAGTCAGCCATCGGCCATCTTTTTACTCCTCATAGAAGCTGTGTGATGACGTGAATGTGAGTGTCCAATTGGAATTGGTTCACCATCACATGGTTTTCCAAAATCCAATTGTAGGGCAGATTCACCTCACATGAAAAGCCAAAGAGCATTTTCAGGAGTGATATGTTACTAGTTGGCCCGTTTGAATAGCCCCCTGGATGCTCCAATGAGTACATACTATTGGGCTCCAAATGCGCCCTGCGCCATTACACACAGTGATCAGTGAAAGCAGACAGAGCAGATAGAGAGCCTCTGATGACAATCTCATGTGCTCAAACAAAGAGTGTGTAACTATCAGGATTGCTCCACTAGTTTGCATGTGAATGTTACTGGATAACTCTGTTGCTTTTACCATGAAGACAAAAAACCGCATAGACCATTTTGTATATATTGTTCAAAATGTGCATTTGTGTTTATTGTTTGAACCTTTTTGTTGCACAGTCTTTCACACAATACCTCAAATTATCTTTATAGTCTCAAAACAGTTGTTTGTTTCGACTTTACTTTTTCCTTCCTTATTTCTGATTGTAAACCTTTATTACACTTATAAAACACAGCAAAAGCATATATATTATGAAAGCACAGGTTGTCCTAAAAAAAGAGACATAAAACTTGATTGTGGGATGCAGGGACAGCTGTTAACAGCAATAACATTTATACCAGGTGAGTGAACTGTTCGGACCCCAGAGGGTTAATTTAACCACAACCATGAATGAAATACTTGGATTACTTGTTGATTATAAGCTAAGCTACAGTATCCCCAAACATGAGAATTTGTACATAGACAACAATGCATGTAGCGGGTGGCAGCAAGTCCTAAAAGTATTTCTGGAGATGCATGAACAGGACTGAGACCTGAGACGCCACTCTGCCAGACAACCTCTACAGTTTCTATGCCAGTTTTTGAACCGACTGAACAAAGACATCCCTTCAAAATGCCGCTGTAAGTCAGAGGACACTGCTCTTCAGGTGACATCCGCGAGGGGTATTAAAAAACTCTGAAGCAGGTAAAAATTGACAGGACCTGATGGAGTATCACAGAGTTGTGAAGGCTTATGCTGGCAGCTGTGCACAGATATTTTTAAGTTCTCTGTCACAGAGGAAATGGTTTCTGTCAAATCCTCTGTCATAGTAGTTGTCCTGAAAAGTGTTAATATATCCACAATGAGCAACTTTAGGTCCTAGACATGATGTTCTTGGAAAAGCTTGTCCTCCAATCCACAAACTCTTTACTTCAAAACACAATGGATCCCCTACAATTTGCCTCCTGCATGAACGGATGAGTGGATGATGCGGCGGCCCTGGTGGTTCACTCTGACACAAAAGCACTTGCTGAATTCCAGCTCTGCTTTCAGCATGAGTTGGTTGTGAAGTTGCTAGAAAGTTGAGTGCCAACATCCACCTGTATAAGAATTTTAAATTTTCTTACAGACCACAGCAGGTGAAAATGAAAAATAAGGCCCCTGTTGAGCAGCTCACAGTCAGCACAAGTTGCCCTCCTGCTTCCTCTGTCAGTACTGGTACCACAGCCCCAAACTTGATGCCCTGTGCACGTTTGACATGATAATATCATCATTAAATATGTGGAGGACACGACTATCCTTGGCCTCATCGATGGTGTGGATGAGTCATCATTGCAGGGAACTGGTAAACAAAATCATCTTCCGTGGAGAGGACAAAGACCTTGTTCTTAATATGCTTCAAACCAAAGGACTCATTCAGGAGGAAAGTCATGGTTAGAGTTCCACGGTCCCTGAACTCTTCTGTACCTGCGCGATTGGTAATAAATCTCATTAATGATGAGAATCAATCTAGTCTAAGCAGGTTTGAGACAGGCTTTGATGTTTGATTAATCTAATCACAGTCCCGGTGACGCCGGGCGCTAGTAAGGTATTATTGCCGTGCCGACATCCTGTCGCCGTTCTTCCACCTCCTCTTCCGCCTCCTCTTCTGCCGCCTGATGCTGTTGAAGTTCTTGCAGCTCTCTGTATTAATAGCAGCGTTCGAGGCATTTTGAAATGAGTCCAGCTCGGCCTGTTCGGCTCACTGCAAACGCTTCATCCATTATGTACAGCCGTGAGACGTGCGCCGTACCGTGCACACTTCTTTTAATCAGGTGCGCATGCTACAAACACACATGTAGCAGGCTGTGAGTGCAGATCTGATTTGCCATCTTTGTCATGTGCACTCAGCTGGTGCATGTAACAGGTGTGATGCACTGTAGGCCGCAATGTGTTTGTAGCTCAGCGGTATCACATGATTTATTCAGTGCTTGTACGTTCGGAGCTGCGCAGCATCAATTGAAATTCACAACACAAAAACACACCAGCAGACAGATTTTTTTAGGATTGTTTTTTGTTTTTTGTTTCCAAAACTGTCTAATGTGAAGTGGAAAGGTTTACCTGCACCTGGATCATGCAAAACCTTAATGCCGTGATGAGCATTAGAATTACGTGGAGGTCACAGTTCAGTGTTTATTGACTTGTAAGTACAAAATTGACTAAAGGGATTGCAGAAGAGATAAGAGCAAACGCAAACAGCCAGCGGGTGTAAAGAGAAGCGCCTGACCTCAGAGGAACCAAAGTCAAGATGACAGCACCGCCAAAAATTCATTTACCAAAGCTTGCAACCGAGTCCGCAGTCAGTGAAGAAAGCTCTGCCCTCTTTTGAGTAAGACGTTAAAGCCCTGTTTGCTATAGTAACATTTAACAGCTTCTTGTAACTATTTAATGTGCTGTTGAATCTATTCTGTCCAGATGTTGCTAACCTAAGATCTTGCTTGGGACTCTGGCAAGGGCGGTTGCATCTTCTCCTCTCTCCTCTATCTCTGCTCCAACCTTCAAAGTCCCTACTTCACCAGGCTGTGAATTCTTCAAACTATATTGGACTAACTATGAAATTGATCAGCTGGTCTCTGAATGCCACGTATTGACACCATTTTGTCTACAACAAGATCAGGGCCGGGGGACTCTGCGTGCCCAGATGGAATTTACCATGCGGGCTATGTTCTCGACGCCTGGGAGACGTGGTGAGTCGCATGCTTTGCGCCTTTCTCTGTGGAGGACGTCAAATCAAATCAAATCAAATCAATTTTATTTATATAGCGCCAAATCACAACAAACAGTTGCCCCAAGGCGCTTTATATTGTAAGGCAAAAGCCATACAATAATTACAGAAAAACCCCAACGGTCAAAAAAACCCCTATGAGCAAGCACTTGGTGACAGTGGGAAGGAAAACTCCCTTTTAACAGGAAGAAACCTCCATCAGAACCAGGCTCAGGGAGGGGCAGTCTTCTGCTGGGACTGGTTGGGACTGAGGGGAGAGAATCATGAAAAAGACATCCTGTGGGAGAGAGCAGAGATCAATCACCAATGATTAAAAGCAGAGTGGTGCATACAGAGCAAAAAGAGGTGAATAAAAAGAAACACTGGGTGCATCATGGGAAACCCCCCAGCAGTCTAAGTCTATAGCAACATAACTAAGCGATGGTTCAGGGTCACCTGATCCAGCCCTAACTATAAGCTTTTTCAAAAAGGAAAGTTTTAAGATTAATCTTAAAAGTAGAGAGGGTGTCTGTCTCCCTAATCCGAATTGGGAGCTGGTTCCAGAGGAGAGGAGCCTGAAAGCAGAAGGCTCTGCCTCCCATTCTACTCTTACAAACCCTAGGAACTACAAGTAAGCCTGCAGTCTGAGAACGAAGCACTCTATTGGGGTGATATGGTACTATGAGGTCCCTAAGAGAAGATGGGACCTGATTATTCAAAAACCTTATAAGTAAGAAGAAGAATTTTAAATTCTATTCTGGAATTAACAGGGAGCCAATGAAGAGAAGCCAATATGGGTGAAATATGCTCTCTCCTTCTAGTCCCTGTCAGTACTCTAGCTGCAGTATTTTGAATTAACTGAAGGCTTTTCAGGGAACTTTTAGGACAAGCTGATAATAATGAATTACAATAGTCCAGCCTAGAAGAAATAAATGCATGAATTAGTTTTTCAGCATCACTCTGAGACAAGACCTTTCTAATTTTAGAGATATTGCGCAAATGCAAAAAAGCAGTCCTACATATTTGCTTAATATGCGCATTGAAGGACATATGCTGATCAAGAATGACTCCAAGATTTCTCACAGTATTACTAGAGGTCAGGGTAATGCCATCCAGAGTAAGGATCTGGTTAGACACCATGTTTCTAAGATTTGTGGGGCCAAGTACAATAACTTCAGTTTTATCTGAATTTAAAAGCAAGAAATTAGAGGTCTTCCATGTCTTTATGTTTGAAATTTACGTCGAGGATTTAGTCATATTTGGTTTCATAGTAGGAGGGCTGGAACCTATTGGCTTAGGTGCTGCCCTGACCTACCGGAAAATTGGCAAGACGGCTGCCGCCAAAACCATGACCCCTCACTTGTCCATCATGATTGATGAGTTGGACAAGGCAATGCATTCTCAGATTGCATTAACCCTTGAACTCAGACGCAAATTGGATAGCATCTCGGAGCAAATGCGTGCCTTGCAGATGGAGATGAAGATTTCAGAGACTGGGGAATATTCATAATTTGGGATCTGGTTTGTTCATGTGAGACTGTAAAAGTGTTTTTCACTGCTCAACCACAAACACGGCAGGCTTATCAGCCTCTGAAGATAAAATGCCCCGTTGTTTTCCTCCAGAAGAATCTCTACGGCCTTGGGGAACATTGGCTGCCTCTTTCTCTCGAACTCCAGTACACAAGGACAGAAACTGACTCACACATGGACAAAGACTGACGCATGCTCTACTTCCCCCCTACCTCCCCTCCTGCCCCCATCACACACCCCATCCCGGCCACCGCTCACACCACCCCTTTTCCCCATCCGGGGGCTATGCAGTTTTAGCTGCGGCAGATCCCCGTTCCCCCCAAGCTGGCGATGGCGCGACTCCTGTTGCTGCGGCTACCACACACTCACATCGCCTCAATTTGGAAAACAGACTGTTTCAAGTTTAGTGCACATAAACAATGTCAAATGTATATGTTTTGTCTTAATTCTGATGTGTGCCATTAGGGTAAACAAGTAATAATTGTGGATTAATTGCTGTATCTTGTCTGTGGTAATGTGAGTGTGGACGTAATCTCGTTGTTGTTGCACTTGTAATGACAATGACAAGAAATCTCATCCATCCATGTCACACTCAGTACCTCCCTAGCTGTGTCCCTCAGCACATCTGCAGTTGGTCTCCAGCTGTCCAAAATCACCTCCTCCCTGACAGACAT
This sequence comes from Thalassophryne amazonica, assembly GCF_902500255.1. NCBI lineage: Eukaryota > Metazoa > Chordata > Actinopteri > Batrachoidiformes > Batrachoididae > Thalassophryne > Thalassophryne amazonica. Next base: position 62,058,282 of record NC_047120.1, on the reverse strand, counting down.
CTGATCCTTGGTTCAGCTTTCACTCTCTTCCTCTTTTTCACTTCCAAATTCATCCCACAAACCACCATCCACGCCTGTTGAGCTACACTCTCCCCTGCTTCCACCTTATAGTCCCCAGATTCTTTTTGGTTGCATCTCCCAGAAAGAATGTAGTCCATCTGTGTCCTTCACTACTATACATCATCAGCCTGTGCTTCTCCAAATCCTCTACATAAGTATTCACAGCCTTTTCCATGGAGCTCAAAATTGAGCTAAGGCACATCTTCTTTCCACTGGTCATCCTTGAGATGTTTCTCCAGCTTAGTTGGAATCCAACTGGAGTAAATTCAGTTGACTGGACACTATTTAGAAAGACACACACCTGTCTACATATAAGGTCCCACGGTTGACAGTGCATGTCAGAGCACAAACCAAGCATGAAGTCAAGGGAATTGTCTGTAGACCCTCGAGACAGGATTGCATCAAGGCACAACTGTGGAGAAGAGTACAGAAACATGAAATGGGCAAAACAGCCCAAAGATAGGTGTGCCAAGCTTGTGGTGTCATATTCACGAAGACTTGAGGCTGTAATTGCTGCCAATAGTGCAACAACAAAGCATTGAGCAAAGGGTGTGAATATCGATGTACATGTGACTTTTTAGTTTTTTATTTTTAATAAATTTACAAAAATTAAAAAAAAAATGTTGTTATTATGGGATGTTGTGAGTAGAATTTTGAGGGAAAAATGAATTTATTCCATTTTGGAATAAGGCTGTGACATGACAAAAATGTGGAAAATGTGAACTGCTGTGAATACATTCTGGATGCACTGTATGTACTCATTATTTTCCCATCACCTCCGTCCCCGTCAGCCCAGTGAACTTCTCTCCAATCACCATGGGTTGCATTTCTATAGGGATTTTCCATCTGAAGCAGATGCTCAAAGAGCTTTACAATGATGCCTCACATCTACCCATTCACAGTCACTGATGTCGGCATACTGCCTTAACCTCCTGACTACCAGTCAGGAGGATATGAGGCACTCAACTACACCCCGGGAGTAACTTGGGAATTAAGGACCTTACCAAGGGCCCTTAGTGATTTTCCTGGTCTGAGAGGGATTTGAACTGATGAGCTCCTGATCTCAAGGCCACTGCTCTGATCCCGACCACCTCATCAAGTCCAAAAATCTTTATTACCTCATCTAACTCACTCCAGAAATCTTCTTTCTCCTTCATCTCACACTCTACCTCTGGGGGATATGCACTGATGTCATTCATCACCACCGCGTTCAGTTTCCAACTTCATACTGATCTATCTCCACTTGCTTTACCTCTAGAAACACTATAAATAGACATTTCATTTCAAATGACCACAAAAACAACCATTTCTCATATTGAGGGAAGACAACAAGACAACCAGACAGCTCTGAAGTAGAACTTCTGTGATTGTCGCACTGACCTGAAGTAGCTCCAGTGATTTCCATATTATGTTTAATTGATGTAAAATAGGATTTAGACATGTTCTACTGCATAAACAATATCATAAAAGCTCTTGAATTTATATAAATGTATTTCATACTAGGACTGTGGTGAGACTTTGCCCTTTCATGTCAGGCTTAGTGAAACGGCATGGCTGGAGACAAATGCAGGATTCAGATGTTAGTAAAACAGGGTTTAATGAAAGTCCAGGCAGGGTTCTGTACACAGGTAGGCAGACCAAGATAAGCAGCAGGATCCGAAGCATTAGGCAGCGACAACGTCAAAAAACAGGCAGGCAGGTCAAAAACACGGTCAAGAACAGGACAAAAATGCTCAGAAGAATAAGTGCTCAAAAGTGGCTCAAGGCTCAACAATCTCGCAATCAGACAGGGTGACAGGTGTGACTAAAATAGAGGAAGTGATTAGCAGGAAACGCAGGACAGGTGTGTGTGGGAGGATCTGGAAAGGGGTGTGGCAAGCTGGAGAGAGGTTCACAGGGAAACATCCAACACCAAGCAGAAGACAGAGCAGAAAGATTCCTCCACCAAACATGACAGTGAATGACAAAGAATGGCAACAACAAAATAAAGAAACAAAAAGACACTACAGACAAGCCCCAATCATGACATTTCATTTGGTGAATTATATATTTATAAAAAAAAAAAAAAAAAAAAAAAATCAAAGTTTTTTTTTTCTTGAAATACACACCTAATTTTGAGAATGTCTCACTTTACCGCCCATCAGGCCAAGTTTTCCACATCCAATGTAATGTTTTTTTTTGGGGGGGGGGGGGGGGTGGGGCGGGTCATAGAGACTATTACTATCCACATGGTTCCAAAACAAATGTATTTCTCAGTCAGTTAACCTGTCTGCAGCACAGACTGAATAAATACTCAGTTTTTAAACCGTAGCCTGAAGAGTTCACTTGAGTTCCTTTTATAGGCCTCGGCTTTATGCGATTAACATTTAAAAACAGGAATGGAGAAGCAAAGTACAGGCTGTTAGTGATTGAATATTGGCCATTATTAGCCCACCTCATTGAATTAACATTTAACATTTGCCATTTGTGGGTCCATTTTACCTTAGGCCCCTCACGGTTTAATAAGGGCAGCCATATTTGCTGTCTCATCTTATTCGTTGTGTTTGGATACATCACAGAGGATTAAAACACTGACTTCAAAACCGGCCCATTCCATCTTGCTGTCTTAATCTTCAACGCGGAGGTTTACATTTGCATTGTTTTCTTACTTTCAGCAGGACTTAAAAAGTTTATTGCTTCCAAAAATTAAGAAATGATTAAGTTTCCGCTGGATTTGTAAAAAAAAAAAAAAAAAAAGAGAGTTTTGCAGCACTTACATGCAGTAACACATACCATATGCTGTATTTGACTTTCCTGAGAATGAATATTTGACTTCTCAGGTTATTTCAATCTAAATGTCACCATTTTAAGTTTCTTCCACATATTCTGATTATCACAGCAGCTTGCACTTAAACAGCTCAATCTCAGTGTGTGATATTTATCTTTGCATCTTCTTTTTGTTCTTATGCATGTATGGTTTTGCTCTCTTTGCATTTTTGCATGTCTTTCCTGTAATGTGGCATCAAAGGTAAAAATTTTGTTCTTTCCCTTGAGCTGCATTGTTTTTTTTTTTTTTGTTTTTTTTGAAAGTGTAGTTATGACATGAAGTCCACCACTTGACTGTTTTAAAATGCTGAAGCAAAATGATAAGTTGTGGACCTTTTAAGAAAATATAAAAGAAGATCAACTTTATTGATTCTGAAAGAAATTATTTTTCCAGAATACCGAAATGGTAAACGGTGAACAATGATTTTTTTTTTTTTTTTTTTTTTTAACAATGAGTACAACAAATTAATACGAAATAATTGGAAGATATTTGCACAAGATGTTCAATAATATTGCACATAACTCTGAGTAACTGAATAACTCTGTTCATCATGTATTCATCCTGCAAAATGGGGAGGAGATATACACTCTGATTGCCACAGGTAGGAAGGACTTCCTGTGGCGTTCTGTGGTGCACCTCGGTGGTTTCAATCTGTGGCTGAAGGTGCTCTGACAGGACATCAGTGTGGCATGCAGGGGTGGGAGGTGTTGTCCAGGATGCTGAGCAGTTTCCTCAGCATCCTCTTCTCTGACAACTTTGATGTTCCTTTTGGTATCATTTAGCTTTGTGGATTTCTGACCTTTTATGTCCCAAATGTTGTGTTTTTGTTATTTTTATTTCCAGTGCCATTTTCACTTCGAAAAGTAACAGGATTTCCCCATAACTGTCTTCACTCCAGTCAAACTGCTTCAGTGCTGAAACAACAAACCATTAGGTCCAACTGTAGTGTCAAAACTGAAGTTGTGCAGACTGCTGCTCAAAGGTCCTTAGTGATTTTTTTTTTTTTTTTGTCTGGTCAGGCTGGGGGTTGAACCCAGGATCTGGCAACTACGCTTTATTTGTATGTGTTACGTTATGATTGTGAAATGTGTGTCATCTCCAAACTCCTTTCATCTTAGATGATTGGAAAATTTTCAGGAATACGACAGCACCACTATCGTATCCTGGATGATTGCTTGCCGGCTGGCTCAGTTCCTCTCTTGTTCTTCTCCAGTCTTCCAGTCGATGGAGCAGCTCTTAAGGTTGTGCTTCAGGAGGTCCTTGTAGGGTTTCTTCTACCCTCTTCTGGACAATTTTGCTTCACTCCACTGGGAGTAGAAGACCTGCGTGGGAAGTTGGCTGTCATCCACCCTAACGACATGACCCATCCACTGAACCTGGTTCTTGATGATGTCACACTCTGTGCTCTGGAGCTTGACTTTATCCAGAACTCTGATGTTCATATGGTCGTCTATCCACTTGATGTGGAGGATACTCCTCAGGCAGCATTGGTGGAATTGCTCAAAGGTCTTCAAGTGGTAGCGGAAGGCCGTCCAGGTCTCAGAGGCAACTATATGCAATAAAAATTTGTTTGACCGTGTCTACTGGTCAACATGTCCTGAAGGAACCTTGATGACTTATCTTTGTGGATCTTGTTTTCCACTGATGGGAGGCATTTTAGTGTGTAGTAATACCAGAGTGTAATTATTACTAAATAATGAATTGGAGTGCACAAGTGTATGTGATTTCTGTCTTGGTTCGACCCCCGGGGGCCTCGCAGTGACTTGCTGATGTTGAAATTGCATTCTAACTTGATGTGCATTTATTGTCAGGAAAATACTCTTTCAATCGTTTTCTTCTTATTATTGTTATTATTCATTTCTGACAACCGTTATTTGAGGCAAAGCAGGAATATGTGGCTTTTGTTGAAGAGTTCTATTCTGTATCTGTTTAGCATTTGATTCAGTATGCTTGTTGCTTCTTTTATTTTTATTATTATTATTATTATTTTATGAATTTGTGTTTTCCATTTTGCAGCCTGAGGCGAATGTGTCACCACCAGACACAAAAGCTGAACACAGTTTAAGGAACATAGTGGGGGGAAAAAAAATGAGATTGTACCCTTTCCCATCCCTCCTCAGTCACATTTGCATTTTGTTGGGGTTTAGCTGAATTTAAATGGGAAAACAATGAGTGAAACAACAGCAGGAATCACATTCTCAGTTTTTCTTTCCGATCCGCTTTCTGTCTAAATCGCTGCCTTTCTCTACGTTATTACCTGCTGAAAGCTGGAAGATATTACATCTTGTGTACAGTAAAATGATGGTGTCACCAATTATCTCTTGCTGCTGTTTGCCTTGCCTTTCCGGGTAGAAAGTGTGCCACTTATTGCTGTTGTCATCCACTTCTTCAAAAGGCCCAACAGGCATTTGGAGAAATGCTGTTCTTATCAAAGCCTTCACCAAAATGCAACTTTAATTCTCAATGTAACTTCTGTTTTCTCACCATAGAAGTCTGCTTGTCTACTCAGAAGCAACAAGAAATACATGACAAACATTTTTAAATAATAGCCAAAGGCAAGAAGAGAAAATGGTTTAAAACTAACAATTCATATGACCATGTCTAATGAATTAGGTGCATCACATCGTGCAGTGTGAGTCTAGATCAGAGTTTTTCTTTTTTTTTTTCCGATCAAGGATGACTGAACCAATTAAAAAAAAAAACTTGCAGACCACCTGACTCCCCAGATATCCAAAAACAATAGGTCGCCATACCACTCCAACAGTATATTGCAAATTACAACCTAAATGGTTGTAAAAAGGCCAACCATTCTAGCATCACAAAACAGGCAATTCAAATAGTTAGAGCATGATATGAATTTAAAATGTGGTATTTTACAATGTACTCACACACCACTAGGGTTGTTCACAGACCAGTGTGGGTGAAGAAAACTTGCTTGGCTTAGCTTAAAATCACCTTAAATCATTTGAAATGTGCTGTTTTGACCTCAGGCTTGGGTTATCTGATATGGCAAAAATAAAATAATAATTTTAATCATACTTATCAAAGCTCTCGATTTACCGATCGATCTACGTGCCGATCCTCACCTATGGTCATGAGATTTGGGTCATGACCGAAAGAACGAGATTGCGAGTACAAGCAGCCGAGATGAGTTTCCTCTGCAGGGTGGCTGGGTGCTCCCTTAGAGATAGGGTGAGGAGCTCGGAGTCGAGCTGCTGCTCCTCCACGTCGAAAGGAGCAGTTGAGGTGGCTCGGGCATCTTTTCCGGATGCCCCCTGCACGCCTTGCTGGAGAGGTGTTCCAGGCATGTCCCATTGGGAGGAGGCCCTGGGGAAGACCCAGGACATGCTGGAGGGACTACGTCTCTTTGCTGGCTTGGGAACGCCTTGGAGTTCCCCCGGAGGAGGTGTGTGTGGATCGGGAGGTCTGGGCGGCTTTGCTTGAGCTGCTGCCCCCGCGACCCGACTCCAGGTAAAGCGGAAGAAAATGGATGGATGGATGTATGGATCATAATTATAATAATCAATTTTGATATTTATCACACTATATATTTTGATAATGCAGTCAGGTTGAAGAGTAGTACTGAAGTCTAATGAAACTAGAGAGTTTATTATTTGAACTTTATATTAGTAACAACAAAATAGAATGAGGATGTAAACATTTAACTGTGCAAAAATATGTATCTGCTGTAACAATGCAGCTATTAAAATATTATTTAATTATGAAAATACTGAAATAATGAAAACCTGTGACTATAATCTCAAATTATGACTGAAGAATAATAAACAGCTAACAATCAGCTGTTAGTTAAAGCACTTCCCCTCAGCAAGAACATAGCCACTGTACATTTGACTATCGTAGATACATTGTTTCTATTGTGATAGATTTTTCCTTCCAGCTGTTGCTCTGGAGGTTGGTAAGGTTAGACCTTACTTATGTGAAGCACCTTGAGGCAACCTTGTTGTGATTTGGCACTATATAAATTAAAATAAATTGAAACTGAAATTTTTGAGACAAATCAGCTTAATGTCAGCAGAGGCAAAAACATGCTTCCCCTACTGTGAGGGTGAAAAATTTGGCTGTGCCACAGCAATATAAACTAATGAATATAATAGCAATATGAATATAAAAAATGACACTAATTTTAGTTCAGTTCTGTAGTTTGTACCTTTACGCCATGAGTCCTGAATTGTTTTTCAAGTGTGTTATTAATTTAGGGTTGAATTGTACCTCTGTCCAAAGCACAGTTGTTGTTGTTTTTATTTTTATCAGCTATAAGTTCATGCTAGCAACTCTCTTGGGCAGAATCCTGCCTTGACTGTAATAGGTTACATTATAACAGGAGTGCCCAAGTGATTTTTCTATAAAAGCCCAAAAATGAATCCAGGTGAAGGCTGACGGGCTGAACATGAATATCTGAATATTATCTTAAAGCACAATTATATTATTATTATGTACTGATGGCTAAACAAGGTCTTATGAAAGATTTGCTATCTTTTATTTTGGCCCACTAGATGGCAGTGTTCATAAAAAAAAAAGGGTTGACAACCACAGAAACTCCACAGTGCCCCACAATTTCTACATGTAAAATTGTGTTCAAATTTGGAACTGCAGCGAGCCTTAAAATCTTGCCCAAGGTAAAGATAAAAGCGACTGTTTTGCAGTAAACGTCATGTTCGGCAACATGAGCCAAAATCAAAGGCCCCAAATTGGGCCGCTCTGTTCTACATTCTGCCCCAAAAGGACAAATACTCCATGGGTCAAATAAACACTCATTCTACACTGTTACCCACCTTTTGATAGACAGATGGAATTGGTTTTGATGGTCATAATAATTAGGGATAGACCAATAATCAGATTTGCCGATTATCTGCATCAACTGATAATCCCTCTGGGTACTCTGTCGGAATAGACCAATAATCGGTTGGGCCGATAATCGGCATTGGCCAATAATCCCTCTGGGTGCTCTGTAGGGATAGGCCAATAATCGGCCAGGGGTGATTATCGGTCCTGGCCGATTATCAGCCAATGCCAATAATTGGCATGGCCGATACACAGCCAATAATAATAATAATAATCATACATCTGGTGGGCAGTCAAGGAGACTGTGTGTAAAGTTGATATAAATCTGCATTAGCTTTTTAGCATGCAGTGAAGTTGCCCAGGAGCCATTGTGGAGGTACTTGTGGCTGGTGTGCCACATCATCATGTTTATCCATATCAGATCCGCTGTGGTGACCCTGAGCAAAAAAAAGAGAGAAGCCAAAAGAAATTACTAAGAACCTTATTTAGTTCAGTCCCAAGCTTCGAAAGACTCGGCTGCTTAGAGCTTAATGAGGTGTGTGTCACGTCAACTTTAGTGCTACTTGAGTGTTAGCTCCTAACTCAGATTTCCATTTCTGACAGAAAACAAGTTTCCATCTCTGGCCATTTGCAACCCTCAGAACAGAATCAGATCTTCAGGTATTTGACAGCATTTCTGTGTTTTTTGTTGATTCCCACTGTGGGTTTTTTAATCTGCCACTGATCCCACAATTACAAGCTCCAGCCTCACAGTTCTTCAGACACTTCAGTCTGGGTTCCAGGTTTTTTCTGTGCTTGGGATGCTCTGTCCTGCCTTTAGCACTCCCCATGCTCCACACCCCATCTGTATTGTAAGCAGGATTAATCATTACCAATTCATCCATTATTCATTTTGGATATAAGCAGCTCACAGTCTCGTAAACAGCATCTCCACAGCACAGTGTCCTGCTTTTCTCTGGAACTTATTTTTGAAAATAAACTGAATATACAAAATGTAAGTCAGGAGAGGTTGGCTTTTGACCTCCAGCTGGCATTTGCTAAAGGAGACATAACATCAAGGGAAAGTATGAACTGTGAAGTCTAACTTTCCCCATTGATGGATTGGAAACACTAAAGCCTTTGATCCACATCCTGCTTGAAGAAACAGATTTGCTAAAGTAATCGTGCTGTTGTCACAACGCCACAAATAGAGGATTTGTCTGCAGGCACAAACTAAACAAAAAAAGTGTTGTTCTTCTCGCTTTAAAGTCGGTTTTAATAAACTTGGCAACTTGCACCCCCGACCAATCGCAAGCAATCTTAAAATCTGCTGATGTAGTGTGGAATTGGCTATTCATTAACAATGTCACAAAATCAATTTTTGTGAAATCCTTTCTCTTGGAGTACAACCTGGTCTGAGTGTCCAGTCATTTCTAAGATGTATGTCGGGGGTGCTGGGCTGTGGTTTGAAATTTGGTAGAAACGTGGCAATCCCTCAGTGGTGAGAAAGATTCTCTCTTCAACTGTTTTCGGATGGGACAGTGGCCGAGGTGATGACTGAAGAGGATCAGTCTTGGTGCACCCTGGTCGATCTCAAAACACCGCGTAAATTTGTTTAATGTGGGAATGTTGTTGGCACACGGTCCTTGATACTTAGTCTGGTCCAACGGCTGGGGCATCACAGACGATTGGGGTCTGAGGACCTGCTGCAGCCTTCATCCACCTTTACAGCTTTTGGGTTACAAGCCGTCACCTCCTCCGTATGATCCGCTGTAGAGGACTTCTTGTTTTGCCAGAGCCCTGTTAGCCATCTCATGTTCAGGGTTGCTGTTGGGCCTTCATGGTTACTGTAGAGGCTATGGGGCACACAAGGTTCCCACCATATTTCACCCCAACAGATAATCCCCTACTTGATCCATTACCCAGGTGTCATGACGTGGACAAGGGGTTAGATTTTGACACCCTTGGTACAAACATTCCTTGGGCAACTGTCATAATAAGTTGGACTTTCTGATTGAATCCATGTGGGCCCACCTGTGCTCCCAAGAAGGAAAAGAATGCCATTTTTCACAATGTTCAGTTGTGGCAATTAGGCAAAAGTTTTCATTAACCTTTTTCCTAATTTTGCATAAAAAGTTTTGTATTCAGCAAACCAGCGACCAAAGGGATGGACCGGTTGTCTGCCTGGATGCTTGCTATTCAATACTCAAGGCAGTTTTGCGGTGTTGTGAATGCAATGATGCGCTTGGACTTTACTTGACTTGCTCAGTATATAACAGATTGACAAACAGAAAAACAGAGGAACTCGTCACCTTTAAAGCCGTCACTGTCAATGGCATTTGCAGCCATAATTATTTTCGTAATTGTTGTGTTTTCATCCCCATTTGTTTGTAGGGTCATCCAAAGGAAAAAAAAAGAACTGATTTTCCGAGTTACAGCCCTGAACTCATCCTGTGCCATTTCATAAATCACAGCAGCCAGACAATCACTCTATCTGTGTTTCAGCCTATGATTGGGGTAAAACACTGCTGCTGCTGTTGTCCACAGCTGAGTGCTGTCTCTAGTGTAAATAAGGTGATAATTTGCCTTCTATCCACTTCAGCCAGTAATCAAACTACCAGCAGGTTGCTCAGCCAGTCACCTGTGGGACATTGTGGTCCACACTTGGCTGTAATAAGGGATAATCCTCCATGATGAGCTGTGGGTCAGGCGCGGTGTCAGCACACGCCAACTGCATAAAATGAAATTAAACATCTTATATCAAGGAAAAAATATTTATTCTTAGACTGCTAAGAATTTTCTTCTTACCAGACAGTTTTAGTAGCAAAGTGTCACTTGTTTCAAGCATTTTGTTCTTTATTTGCTTTATTTTAAGTCTACTTGTACTAGACTCAAGATAATTTACCTCCGGTATATCCTTATTTAAAGATGATAGCACTAACATAATACTGAATTTAGGATTATTTTCTTGAATTGAGAAAGTAATACCTAGATATTTTCCTTGTTTTAAGACAAAACACACTAGTTATAAAATATTCATGTGTTTTAAAGCTAGATATATTTACTTGTTTCGTATTGTATTGTTCCGTTGGCAGATAATTTTGCTTGTTTTAAGTGATGTATCACTGAAATTATAACTTTTTTTTCTCCTTGTTTTTTGAAGCCGCGTTTTTGCAGTGTGCACAGACTGTGTTCACTTACAACAGATGTTTTAAACATATTCAGGGTGGACATTTTTCAAACATTCATCCTGTACTTGGGCTGCATTTATTAGAGGCAGGCAGGCAGCTTTTAAAAACGCCGCAAATAGAAGCTGAGATCAAGTCGGTGCACGTTCAAGAGGGCTAATGTTGTTGGGATTGTTGTGCGTGTGGATTCTACAAGCAAAGATCAAACAAAGCTGCATTTATCAACAGCAGTGGTTATAAAAGGAGATTAACACCACTGACGACTCTCAACCTGCTTGAACGTTCTTGCCCCTACCAGGTCAGTTCCTGCTTTGGAACGCCGCAGGAGCTCGAGTATAATGATACTAGTGTAAACTTTTACTGCCCACCTGATCCACATGAATGATTATTTCTTGAACCGGGGAAATCTGAATCTACATCTCAATCCAGCTGATGATGGAAGGCTAAAATACTAACGTCCTGTCATTAAGTGTCTTACTGGCTCTTCTGGAGAAGTTTGTAATCCATTAGAGCAAAGGTTTAGGCTCTTCTCACGGTTTTTACAGATGAATCTTTGCTTCCATTTGGGAGGCAGATAGCATCCCAACAGACTGAAAGAACTGGTTGCCCCTCTCTAGAATGGAAAGGGTTATCATCTGGATTACAGTGGTATTACACTGCACTCCAGGTGTCGAAATCCAACCACTCATCCACGTTGTGACACCTGGGTAACTGATCACGTAGGGGATTGCCTGCTGAGGTGAAATACGGTAGTGATCTTGTGTGCCCTGTGGCTGCTACAGTAACTATGAAGGCCCAGCAGGAACCCTGAACATAAGACGGCTAACAGGCCTCTGGAGAAATGAGAAGTCCTCTACAGTGGACCAGGCGGAAGGGATGATGGTTTGTAACCCAACAAATGTGAAGGTGAATGAAGGCTGCAGCAGGTCCTCAAACCCCAATCGTCTAGGGTTTCAAACTATCAGTCCATGCTAAGGATGTGTCAAGTACCGTGTGTTTGTCAGTGTGCAATGACATTTCTACATTAAACAAACCAACACACGTCTCTACATCAACTCCACTATTTTGTCAGGGAGTCGACCAGAAGACCATCTTCTTTGCCACTAAGTGATTACCATAACAACACTGCTCTCCATGTGGGGTAATGTGTCATTCTTAACAGTACTCCATTCCACTTACCTGCTGCTCAGCATCTGGGAGCAGTACTCATGAATGCAAGCGCGACTAGCAGCAAGCCTTCATATTTGCAGGATCCCCAAAAAGAAGTTGGACATCAAACCTGACCTGTAGACAAGCCCTGAATAATGTGCAGAGTAGAGATAAGGTGTCCAACTTCTTTCCAGTAAATTCTGGTATTTGATAGGGATAGGGATGTGCTCTGGGAGGTGATGGTATAGTGGTTAAGCATTGGGCTTGAACCAGAGGATCCTCTGTGCAAACTCCAGGCAAACCAGACAATCACTCAGCACCCTTGTGCAAGGTCCTTAATCCCTGAGCTGCTCCCAGTGTGTAGTGAACGCCTTGTATGGCAGCAGCCTGGCATCGGTGTGTGAATGGGTGAATGCGAGGCATCTTTAAAGCGCTTTGATCTTCTAGTTCAGATGGGAAAGCGCTATATGGACTTGATGTTGGATGTTTATGGAGTAAAGTAACCTGGGTGCCTTTGTTGGTGAGGAAAGGTGTACTGACCATGACTTTGGGGGCGATGCTGCAGTCTTTGTGAAATAAAGGAAGTGACATTAATTTCTCTTGCACTTTGGCTTATAACACTGAGCGGCATTTGAGAAGAACTTATGGAGTCATGAGGTCACTGGACAGCGATGTTTGGCAATGCTGATATCTTTGCATGCCAGGGAAGGTCCAAGTCTTCATGGACCTGGTGCTTCCAGACTTACTGAAAAGTTGTGGGACTTGGATGCTTACCGATGGCCTAAGGTGAAGACTGCATGCCTTTGGTGCTGCAGTATAGTTTTCTGCACAGGATTTTTAGGTATGAGACATACAACTTGTTTTGTGATGTAATGTCAGCAGTATGGCCATGTGGCAACCTTCTGTTTTCATGATCCAGGATGTAAGTGCCTCAGTGCTGAGGACCCCAGAAACTGCTACAGGCCTCAGGGATGCCCACATCACCTGACTGCAGCAGATAGACGGCTACTTCTTGGACGTGGTGATGGACCGGTTGTACTCAGGCTTGTTCTGCCTTGTGGATGTTGCACAAACACATGCTCCCTGACTGGCAACTAATATGAGGACTTTATCGTAAATGCTCCTGATACCATAGTCTATATTTAATAATAAAAAATAGAAAAAGCAGAGAGCGTTTCACATGTTGTCATCAGTCATTGTACTATAGTACAACTGATTGTAGCTGGCCAGTAAATACTGCAGTGATAATATGTAATGGTAGAATTTAACAAATTTAAATGGACAAAAATAGTATACAAATAATCAATGTTTATGAGTGCAATGTAAGGGCCCTGTCCCACTGGTGTTTAGGAGGATTTGCATATGGAAACATCCGCAATATCCGTGTAACATGCCTGTATGAGTCGGCTGTCATCCAAACACGTCCGTGATCATCCACAGAGACACGCATGTCCGCAGCCAGGATTTTTGAGTAGCTCAAAAATCTGGATGCGGATAACATCCGCCTTACATACTCCATACATACTCAATTCATACACAATACATACTCACTCTATGCGCTGTATATCTGCCGTTAACCGCTGATATCTGCAACTGACGGGGATTTGCAGCTTGGCAGTGGACTGGGACAGTGTGTAAAACAGATATATATCGTGCCCATCAGGTCCACATCACAAACTAAAATATGTTGTAGTGAATGCATACAGATTGGCCACGAATAACGCGTTTTTATTACATCTGCTTTGCAGCTGATTTGCGGACAATCTGTGAATGCATAACAAACACATCACGTAAACCCAAAGCACTATATGTGGCAGAAAGCGACATACCTGCCAGCCAGTCAGTGACATTCCGGCTGTGTAGATCCACAAAGATGTAATAGCTGCTGCAATCGGGTCTCCTCCATGACTTTTATTTAACACCAACAAAAGGAAGAGTTGCTGTTTAGCCACAACTCACGCTGAAGTCTGTGACTCTCCAAAAAAAAGCAAAAAAAAAACAAAATGCCGTCTCACACCCTGAGCGGCTTCCCCCCTCCCTCTCCCCAAACTCATGAACAGTTAACCCTCGCATGACAACATGAAAATTAACTCTGTGATCAACTTGTCCAAGTCCAATTGCTCCAGAGGCTGTATTGTTGGTGTGAATAGTGATGCCGAAAGGAGTGTGCTTATTTTATGACTGCAATGCAGTTGCCGTGCACGTGCAACACGTGCGCAATGCATTCATAATACACCCGTAATACTGCCGTGATAATCTCAATGTGTCGGATCAGTTTCCTCACTACATGCGTTATATAACCGTGATTGTTCATCATATATTCGCTATATATTATTAATATATCTGTAATTCATACTGGGACATTTGTCATTTTTGGCCATTTTTGTTGTGGACGACAACAAACGCCGGCAATTTGTATACTCAATTCATGCGCAATTAATCCTCTCCCCAGTGGGACAGGGCCCTTAGAATGAAATATTCTTTCCATTGAACAAATGAAAAAAATTCTTTATTTGTTTTACTTAACACCTGTTATTTTATAAACAAGAGAAAAGTGACTTACATTTTGGTGTGCTTACTGGTGCTTTGACATCAAGAGGATCCAAACACTCCAACACAAATTTTAAGTCCAATCCAATCCAAAATTGTCCTCAGTCAACTTGCAAAAACAGTCAGATAGTTCAAAAACAATCCTGATGATGGAGTCCATAGCTGATGCCGTGCACTGACGTCTTCGTGTAGTCGACTGCCATCTGTTTTTCTCAGTCAAGCGAAAATTTGTGACAGAAATTTGTCGACCTCTTCATCCAATAGCTGTTCTCCTTTAGTTAGATACGTCCCAGTGAATATTGCAGATACCTCCAGATGGCTTACAGCGTACTGGATTTGTTTTTTTTCTTTTGTGTTAGAAGAATGAACAGCATCAATAAGATGCTCATCATCGCCACTAGTGTGCGTGCACGGTGGTCACAGCGTACAATGGTACGAAACATATAGCACCTAAATGGAACCAAAATTGCACAGTAAATGGAGCACAATGACAAAGGGGATGAATGATCAATATCATGTGACATACAAACCACCAGTTAAATGACAAGGACCTATTCAGGCGTTATAGAATCTAGATTAATACAAGTCCAGCAAAAAGAATTATGAAATGTTTCCCTAAATCACATGAATAAATGTTGTTTGCTGAGCCTTCTTATGGTATAATCCAATAATGTGATGAGCTGAAGACAAGACAATGAGTTGAATGTCACTTGTAACATCGTAGAGAAGAGTAATATTGTTAAAGGAGCCTGGTAGCAGTGTTATGACTGTGCTTCTGAGCTTGTCTCTGATCTCATCTAATTATAATGCATGGCCAGAGCTCCATTAAGTGAAAATTTCAATGAAGGATTCCTGCTGCATCACATCTGAAAGGGCAGTGGAGAGGAGGAAACACAGTCTCACACTGTCGGGCCACTCAAATTCAGGAAAACGGGGTTGGGGGCAGAAACGTAGCAGAGCGTGGGCATACTTTGTATTTTATGGTTCAGTAGAGCACTGAGAGAAAACAGTGGCACAATTTAAACGCCTCTGACATTCTCCATTTGAGTCGAGCTAGACGAGCTCTACACCCTGAGGGGAGGGTATTGCTGATAAACGGGAGGTCAGCGCCGCACCACCGCGGGGTTCATGTAATGCCGGCTGGGCCACGGGTGATGGCGCCAAGGGCTCGCAGCCTCCCGCTGACGTGAATTAGTATTTTGTGAATGGAAATGCCAGCTAGTCAAAGTGACGCCTGTGACCTTAAAGGCAGCAGGAGGACAGCAGCGTCTCGGGGGGGGGGGGGGGGGGGGTCAGACAGGTAGAGGCGGTGAAGGTACCCAAGCGTCATCTGGAGAGCAAAGAAACAAGCCACAGCAGCTTTCTGCCTCCAGCTGGATGAGAGAAGTTGAACTGTTTTGTGAGAACTTCTTCAAAGAAAGTTTCAAAGTGCTTCTGGCTAAAAATCTGTCCACCCCCCAAAAAACTGCACATCACTTTGTCGCCTCATTCTTTCTGTTTTAATGTGTTTTCCGTCTCAGAGCTGGGAGAGTTTATTTGGAGAGGCAGCTCACAAATAAAATTTATATCTCTCAATGCTGGTTGGAATTCAAGTTTAAAAACTCTTCAATCTACTGCTGATGTCACAGAGGAGTGAAGACTAGACGATGGTCAAAACACAGTACAGTGCAGGCTCACGTTACAATTTCTTTAAAATTTACTGCAGTTGACGTCAGCTACAGTGGAATTAATGCATTAATCAAAACCTGAGGGACATTCAGACATAAGTCAAAGAAATAATCCCCAACAACGTTATTACTGCTGTCAATCAAACTGAGGAGGGCAGACAGCATTTTTTTTTTTTTTTTTTTGTCTCCTGTCTAGACTGTTTGCACTTATGTATGAGATTAAATGTCGACTAACTGCAAACCATAAATCACAACATAATGGAAATGCAGGGTGACCGCTTCACTGTGGACAACGTGTCCCCGTCTCTCCCAAATCATATTGACGTAATCAACATGTCTAGGTGTGGACATTTAAGACTTTTGTGGTGTCATAAGACAAAAAATGATAAGTGGACTGCATTTACATAGCACATTTCCATCTGAAAGTGCTTTACAATGATGCCTCACTTTCACCCTTTCGCTCTCTCTCTCTCACAAATTCACTTACACAAGTCAAGGTGCTATCAGCTGTCATAGCTTTTGCAGTAGGATTTGACAAAACAGAAATGTTGCTTTAGCTATTTGGCTCCCTAAAAGCCTAATCAATGCATTAATTTCTGTGCTTGACTCAAACTTCCCAGCGAGCATTTTTACATTAAAAGGAAATTTAAAAAAAAAACATCTACACTGACCGGTGAAAAGACGTTCAAAAGTGAACCAAATTTTATCGTCAATTTGGCGATGCTTAATCAGCGTTGGGGTTTAGGCTGTGATTTTGAATTGTGGTATTTTTCAACCTGTGGAATGAGTAAATTAGAATTTTGAAGCCAAGCTAGCAAGGCAAGTCCACGTTCATCATTTAAAAGATGTCTAAATGTGAATGTTTATTCAACATTTGTTCATAGACGTTGAATAAACATTCACTTCGTCTGGTTAAAGACGTTGAATAAATCAGTTTTCAATGTATTTTCACCATAACCATTTTAAAATGTCTATTCAGTGTTAAAAATCCTCCCTTTTAGAAGTCTTAATTAATGACCATAACTTTTTTTTCCCCAAAACTACCAACACACAAATTACACTTTGAAACATCCTTCTGGCTGTTGAGAGACCGTTACACCATCAAATATCACATATATAATCATAATAGTTTACTAAAGGACCAAAATACAAGGGAAAAAAAACACCATACAGGATACAATTTAAATACAACATGAATAATATCTTTGAATTGCTCCAGTTGGGGACAGTTTCATTGAATCTTAAGCCTTTTCATAAAATTACCAAGAAATAAAATCAACAATAGTTTCTCTCTCTCTCTCTCTCCCGCGCGTCGGGACGCAGCCGGCGCGATGCGGCGGCACAGGAAAAACACCTCCGTGTTGATAACCATTTGTAAAATCCAGGCGGCTTTTGATGGCTTTCAGTGGAGTGAGTATATGAGAAATTGTTTAACAGCTGGACATGTTCCAACTTGTCCTTAAGGCTTCCAACGGAGGTGTTTTTCCTGTGTCGGAGCGTCGCGGCGGCTGCGAGCTGACGCTGCAATCCGTCCGCACGTCTTTCATTAAAAAAATCTCCTTTAACAGTGGAATATCCGGATGTAATGCTGAAACCGACTTCTTCTGAAACTTCTCTGTTCTCTCACAACGTCCTGGATCAATAGAGCCTGAAATGTGGAGGTTTTCAGCTTGAAACAGGCTGATGATGGCGCCTGGGAGTGCTGCGCGACGTCTCGCACCGTGGGAAGTCCTTAAAGCGACAGTATCACCTCAAAATCTCTCATCAGCCGTTAAAATTTTCACTGAAAACCAGCTTAATTTTTCGAACTGTGTCCACTTCGATATGTCTCACAAGTTTAGAAAAAATTTTGATCAAACAAAGCGCCAGTCTCTCAGCAACTTCTCAGACAAAGGAATTCCGACGAGGGGCTGGACGACTCCTCCCACAAGGAGTGCTCACAGGCGAATGACGTCACTGACAGGCGTGGAAAAACTCACGCATGCGCACGAGGGTTCAAGCATGTCTGACGTAAAAACATATGAATGAAATCCATATAGTTTTTGAAAAAAATAAAAAGGACCTATACTTCATTGACAGACCTCGTAGTGTGGATGAAGTTTTTTCCCCAAACTGAAAGGGTAAGATATTCGGTTTTACAACTACCCGACAACGTGTGTACATGGACTTATGTCTGTGAAAGGCACTATATAAATAAATTTACTTACTTACTTACTAATATTGAGTGCATGTTTTACAACATCATAAAAGTTTTAAAATATGCAATTGCGATGACACTTCCAGGGCTCCGTAAAAATGCCTGTTTTTACAAATAAAAATGGAATATTTTACAAAAGCACATTTATCTTTAAACCAACACACAACACGTCACATTAACGTGTTGGTTTACATAATGGATTACTGAACCAATCACTGTTTAGCACTTTTACCCAGAATGCTTTGCGGTCTGTGTTTGTTACAAAACAGAATTAGTGCCTTATTCAACATTAAAAGATATATGTTATATTTTAACTTTGTACAAATGACAGAATTGACATTAATGGAGTTATTCTATCAGCATTTTCAAAAAACCATAAGTTAGTATGACTTTATTTTTCAATACCTCCACCTGACCGGAGTGTTGAATTTGATAAGGAGCTGGCCTAGTGGCTGCTCTTGGTGTGCCTCTGTGGTGGGAGTGTTGTTGTAAACAAGAGCTTCCAGCAGGGACAGAATGTTGAAAGAAAAATGATTATGATTAGTAAAGAGTTGATTTCGTGAGTGCTCTCAGGATTTGTCTGTGCTGTTTGTGTTGTTTCCTGCAGGGAGCAGCATGGTCAAACATTTTTGCTTATTTTTTAGATCTTTTACCGCTTTTGATGCTTTCAAAAGTGATCGTGTTAAAAATCAATTTCAGTTCTTTAGTAACTGCAAATGTCCCACAGACAACACCGGAATTTATCGATTATCTGTAACTTCCGATACATTTTTGGGTGGTTTATCGGTTTATCTTTATCAAAGATAACTTTTCAGTTATCTTATTATCTGTTATCGAAGTTAATTTTTTGGTTATCTGTGCCCACCACTGTGTGTGTATATATATATATATATATATATAATATACACAGTGGGGAAAATAAGTATTTGACCCCCTGTCAGTTTTGCAGGTTTTCCCACCTACAAAGAATGGAGAGGTCTATAATTTTTATCGTAGGTACACTTCAACTGTGAGAGACATAATCTAAAAAGAATTCCAGAAAATCACATTGTATGATTTTTAAATAATTAATTTGCATTTTATTGCATGAAATAAGTATTTGAACCCCTATCAACCAGCAAGAATTCTGGTTCTCACAGACCTGTTAATTTTTCTTTAAGAAGCCCTCTTATTCTGCACTTTTTACCTGTATTAATTGCACCTGTTTGAACTTGTTACCTGTATAAAAGACACCTGTTCACACACTCAATCAATAACACTCCAACCTGTCCACCATGGCCAAGACCAAAGAGCTGTCTGAGGACACTAGGGACAAAACTGTAGACCTGCACAAGGCTGGGATGGACTACAGGACAACAGGCAAGCAGCTTGGTAGAAGACAACAACTGTTATGATTATTTATTAGAAAGTGGAAGAAACACAAGATGACTGTCAGTCTCCCTCAGTCTGGGATTCCATGCAAGATCTCACTTTGTGGGGTAAGGATGATTCTGAGAAAGCTCAGAACTACACAGGAGGACCTGGTCAATGACCTGAAGAGAGCTGGGACCACAGTCACAAAGATTACATTAGTAACACATGATGCTGTCATGGTTTAAAATCCTGCAGGGCAGCAAGGTCCCCCTGCTCAAACCATCACATGTCCAGGCCTGTTTGAAGTTCACCAGTCAGCATATGGATGATCCAGAGGAGGCATGGGAGAAGGTCATGTGGTCAGATGAGACCAGAATAGAGCTTTCTGGAATCAGCTCCACTTACCATGTTTAGAGGATGAGAACAACATGAAGAAAACCATCTCAACCGTGAAGCATGGGGGTGGACACATCATACTCTGGGGGTGCTCTTCTGCAAAGGGGACAGGACGACTGCACTGTATTGAAGGGAGGATGGATGGGGTCATGTATTGCGAGATTTTGGCAAACAACCTCCTTCCCTCAGTAAGAGCATTGAAGATGGGTCATGGCTGGGTTTTACAGCATGACAATGACCCCAAACACACAGCCAGGGCAACTAAGGAGGGGCTCCGTAAGAAGCTTTTCAAGGTCCTGGAGTGGCCTGGCCAGTCTCCAGACTTGAACTCAATAGAAAATCTTTGGAGGGAGCTGAAACTCCAAACCTGAAAGATTTGGAGAAGATCTGTATGGAGGAGTGAACCAAAATTCCTGCTGCAGTGTGTGTAAACCTGGTGAAAAACTACAGGAAACATTTGACCTCTGTAATTGCAAACAAAGGCTACTGTACCAAATATTAACATTAATTTTCACAGGTGTTCAAATACTTATTTGCAGCAGTAACATACAAATAAATTATTAAAAAATCATACATTGTGATTTCCGGATTTTTTTTTTTTTTTTAGTTTATGTCTCTCACAGTGGACATGCACCTAAGATGAAGATTTCAGACCCCTCCATGATTTCTAAGTGGGAGAACTTGCAAAATCGCAGGGTGTTCAAATACTTATTTTCCTCACTATATATATATATATATATATATATATATATATATATATATATATATATTACAAAAAACAAAACAAAAGTAAAGCTTATTAATTTTGTGTGTATACTCAGCACACCATGGTCTGTCACCAACAACTGTCGGCAGTTGACAGATATTATAATGTTACTTTGAGGTTCACTTGTAACCATTTTTGGAAAAACTATGCATCCTGTGATAGATGTACATGCACACAGCAATATGCAACCAAAAAAGAGATTGACACCCCCACCTCTGCACACCTTGTATGAATGAATGAATCAACTGAATGAGTCACCTATTTAATTAAAGCAATTTGTGTTTTGTGACATGTTGATATTATAGCCACATTTTCGCTGGTTTAAACATGAGTGAAACATATGTTCAGACAGATATCAGCCAGTTTTCAACCAAACATCAATGTTGAAATTATGTCTTGTGCTCACTGGGTTTCATCTGGATTGTATGTACGTGTTTTTGTGGTGTGGAGGACCCTGTACCAAGCTGACACAGAGTAGCTGATGTCACACTCTGTGACAGGTGCTTCAGTTTCTGAATGTGTTGACACAGAGCTCTATCACTGAGCCATTTTAAAGATTGAATCTGGCAGATTTAGCCACTTTGCATTGTCAGGCAGAAAGTGGTGGACCTCAGGAAGAAGAGGCGTGGCGTTGTAGAAACCCTTTGCCTTTTAACGTGTTGCTTTTTCAGCAGTCAGTCTTCCTTTATCTTTCCAGTCCCCCTGGTAATCTTTCCCTGTGCTTTGATGCAGGTGATGAAGGCTGTTGACAGTAAAACGCATCAATAAATCAATAAATGCAGAGTGTTGCACTGCGAGACCTTGTATAGGGAAGTCTCAAAGACACTGGCAGCAAATTAAGGCAATGATCACAGTGAATGAATGGACATGGGTTAGGATGAGATGTGAGGAAGACAAGCAGGTGGTTTACCCAGCGAGCCTGGTCGGGCATGTGGTGTCTGCAGGCTAAAGGCTGTTTTGTTCTTCTGTTTGTACATCAACATGTTCTGCACAGGAAAGAATGCCAATGCTGCATGCACATGCTGCTGATGTGTTGCAGACCGTAAACAAGATGTTCCATTGTTTGAAATGAGAAGAGTAGCCTTTATTAGGTCTCAGGACATCCCCGTGGACTACAGCTTTTCTCATGGATTCCAGCCTGGAAGTGGAAGACATTTGGACTCTGCCTGGATGGGACACCAGTCCATTGAAGGTTACTACACCAGACAAAGCTGGTACCCATTTATAGCTGGGTGGACTGGGACAATGCAGATAAACTGTCTTGATTCAGGACACATTTTCTTGACTGTAAATCTTTGTTTTTTGGTTTGTTTTAAACTAATTTTAATTTTTAAACTTACGATTTATATTCCGAAGTGATTTGTACAGTAGTGTTCAGAATAATAGTAGTGCTATGTAACTAAAAAGATTAATCCAGGTTTTGAGTATATTTCTTATTGTTACATGGGAAATAAGGTACCAGTAGATTCAGTAGATTCTCACAAATCCAACAAGACCAAGCATTCATGATATGCACACTCTTAAGGCTATGAAATTGGGCTATTAGTAAAAAAAAAAGTAGAAAAGGGGGTGTTCACAATAATAGTAGCATCTGCTGTTGACGCTAAAAACTCAAAACTATTATGTTCAAACTGCTTTTTTAGCAATCCTGTGAATCACTAAACTAGTATTTAGTTGTATAACCACAGTTTTTCATGATTTCTTCACATCTGCGAGGCATTAATTTTGTTGGTTTGGAACCAAGATTTTCCTCAGTTACTAGTGTGCTTGGGGTCATTGTCTTGTTGAAACACCCATTTCAAGGGTATGTCCTCTTCAGCATAAGGTAACATGACCTCTTCAAGTATTTTGACATATCCAAACTGATCCATGATACCTGGTATGCGATATATAGGCCCAACATCATAGTAGGAGAAACATGCCCATATCATGATGCTTGCACCACCATGCTTCACTGTCTTCACTGTGAACTGTGGCTTGAATTCAGAGTTTGGGGGTCGTCTCACAAACTGTCTGCGGCCCTTGGACCCAAAAAGAACAATTTTACTCTCATCAGTCCACAAAATATTCCTCCATTTCTCTTTAGGCCAGTTGATGTGTTCTTTGACAAGTTGTAACCTCTTCTGCACGTCTTTTATTTAACAGAGGGACTTTGCGGGGGATTCTTGCAAATAAATGAGCTTCACACAGGCGTCTTCTAACTGTCACAGCACTTACAGGTAACTCCAGACTGTCTTTGATCATCCTGGAGCTGATCAATGGGTGAGCCTTTGCCATTCTGGTTATTCTTCTATCCATTTTGATGGTTGTTTTCTGTTTTCTTCCATGCATCTCTGGTATTTTTGTCCATTTTAAAGCATTGGAGATCATTGTAGATGAACAGCCTATAATTTTTTGCACCTGCGTATAGGTTTTCCCCTCTCCAATCAACTTTTTAATCAAACTACGCTGTTCTTTTGAACAATGTCTTGAACATCCCATTTTCCTCAGGCTTTCAAAGAGAAAAGCATGTTCAGCAGGTGCTGGCTTCATCCTTAAATAGGAGACACACCTGTTTGTTCCTCAAAATTGACGAACTCACTGACTGAATGCCACACTGCTATTATTGTGAACGCCCCCTTTTCTACTCTTTTTTTTTTTTTTACTAATAGCCCAGTTTCATAGCCGTAAGAGTGTGCATATCATGAATGCTTGGTCTTGTTGGATTTGTGAGAATCTACTGAATCTACTGGTACCTTGTTTCTTTTATCTTTTTAGTTACATAGCACTACGATTATTCTGAACACTACTGTATATAAAAATATGGTAGGCAAAAATTAGGGACTATGTTTTTCATACAGTGGAAACAAACAGCTTTAAAGCCATTTAGCCTGTGTCCTTTAGGCTAGTGTGTGGCTGTGTAGTCTTTCAAGATTGTTAGAAAATGTTTTCTTTAATTCTTGTGAAATATACTGTATGTCTCAAAAATAAATGCAACATACTCTGGTGGGATTTGGATATGTTTTTTTCAAACCCAGTCCCATGCCATTTCGTGATGGCATCATGAAAAGGATGGATTAGTTCATGATACCGTCATGAAAAGCACCACATTTTCATGACGGGAGCATGAATGTTGCATTATGTTATAGTGAGGAACCCAAAATTGCAGACAGAGAGGAAACAAGGTGTGTGTGACAAAACCCAGAGTGATTTATTGGCGGAGCCAATAGTTCAAACAGTTTGTGAAGTGAAAACATGGCACACAAAAGTGATCTCCAAAAATGGTAGTGGCAAAAACAAAAAGACAGCTGAGCAAACTAACTCAAAAAGCAGAACAGACTTAAAGGCTCCCAGTAAAGCACAACGAAATATACAATACTCAAAGAGAATGCGGGAAGCAGCAAAAAGAGAATGAATCCCCAAGGACTGACTAAGGTGAGAACTTAAATACCAGACAAACTAAATGATGACTGGTGTGCAAAATCAGAGCATGAACAAAAGACACACGTGGAAAGGAAAGTCACAAAAATGTGACTCATTTTGTGATGGGAGCACGAACTCCTCCGCACGTCTGTCTCAATGTGCCAAAAAAATGCTGATGTCCACATCTTTTCACAATTCCTGTGCTAGTCAGATGACATACTGGATCAAGACAGCGTCCAGTTTAGAAATGAACGGCACATTCCACTGTTACAGGAGTTTTTGTCATGGAAAGAGGAGCGGAGTTCCGTGCGTCGCGGTGGAGCCGCATGGCGCAAAGCAACGCCGTGATGAAGCCTCACAGGACATGTTGGGGCATGTCCAGCTCATGCTTAATTTCTCGGATAATCACATGACTGAAAAGCATCCGACAGCCGTCTGAAATCCACCTGAAAGCCATCCTGTGAGACCAACACAGAGGTGGTTTTGTGCCGCGTAATGAACGGCTCCGTGGCGCGTCCCTCCGCTTTTCTTTCCATGAAAAAAACTCCTGTAACAGTGGAATGTGCCGAAAAAGTGCTGATGTCCACGCCTTCTGCCTTTTTGTGAAAGTCAGACGACGTCCCGGATCAACAAAGCCTTCACGTTGGAAATGATCTGGTTGTTTCAGCGGGGTTTGAGCCTGTTGATCGGTGCTCGGAGCACAGCGCGCTCTCAGCAGTTGTGGGCGGTCTTTAAACCGGCTGGATCACTCCTTAATCTGTATAATCCCCATAAAATCGTCCCTGAAAGCCATATTAATTTTCTGAACGGTGTCCACCTGGAGGTCTCTCACAGTTTCTAGAAAAAAAATTGATGCAGCAAAGCTCCAAATCATTCAGACATTTATTCGCAATAAAAAAACGACAAAAGGGGTGGACCAGTGCTCACACAAAGCCTGCTCACAGGCGAATGACGCAACCGACAGGCGTGAAAAAACTCACGCATGCGCACGAAGGTTCAAGCTTGGCTGATGCAATCACATGTGATTCAAATCCATATGGTTTTTGAAAAAAAATAAAAAGGTCGGATACTTTTCTAACAGACCTCGTATTTCTCAAGGTAAAACTGGAGTTGCATCAGGAAGGGCATCCAACGTAAACTTGTGCCAAATACCAATGTAGGTCTGGTTGTATCTGCTGTGGCAACCCCGAACAAAACGTGAGCAGCTGAATGGACAACAACAATGACAATATAGTGCATTTTTTGTTTTTGTTTTGTTTGTTTTTTGTTTTTTGACACATACAACCCCAATTCCAATGAAGTTGGGACGCCGTGTAAAATGTAAATACAGAATACAATGATTTGCAAATCCTCTTCAACCTATATTCAATTGAATACACCACAAAGACAATATATTTAATGTTCAAACTGATAAACTTTATTGTTTTTGTGCAAATGTTTGCTCATTTTGAAATGGATGCCTGCAACACATTTCAAAAAAGCTGGGACAGTGGTATGGTTACCACTGTGTTACATCACCTTTCCTTCTAACAACACTCAATAAGTGTTTGGGAACTGAGGACACTAATTGCTGAAGCTTTGTAGGTGGAATTCTTTCTCATTCTTGCTTGATGTTATGATTTCAGTTGTTCAACAGTCCGGGGTCTCCGTTGTCCTATTTTGCGCTTCATAATGCGCCACACATTTTCAATGGGCAACAGGTCTGGACTGCAGGCAGGCCAGTCTATTACCCGCACTCTTTTACTACAAAGTAACGCTGTTGTAACACGTGCAGAATGTGGCTTGGCATTGTCTTGCTGAAATAAGCAGGGACGTCCCTGAAAAAGACGTTGCTTGGATGGCAGCATGTGTTGCTCCAAAACCTGGATGTACCTTTCAGAATTGTTGGTGCCATCACAGATGTGTAAGTTGCCCATGCCATGGCCACTAACACACCCCCATACCATCACAGATGCTGGCTTTTGAGCTTTGCACTGGTAACAATCTGGATGGTCCTTTTCCTCTTTTGTCTGGAGGACACAACATCCATGATTTCCAAAAACAATTTAAAATGTGGACTCATCAGACCACAGCATACTTTTCCACTTTGTGTCTGTCCATTTCAAATGAGCTCGGGTCCAGAGAAGGCGGCGGCGTTACTGAATGTTGTTGATGTATGGCTTTCACTTTGCATGGTAGAGTTTTAACTTGCACTTGTAGATATAGCGACGAACTGTGTTAACTGACAATGGTTTTCTGAAGTGTTCCTGAGCCCACGCGGTAAGATCCTTTACACAATGTTGTCAGTTTTTAATGCAGTGCCGCCTGAGGGATCAAAGGTCACGGGCATTCAATGGTTTTCAGCCTTGTTGCTTACGTGTAGAAAGTTCTCCAGATTCTCTGAATCTTTTGATTATATTATGGACTGTAGATGATGGAATCCCTAAATTCCTTGCAATTGAACACTGAGAAACATTATTCTTAAACTGTTGGACTTTTTTTTCACACAGTTGTTCAGAAAGTGGTGATTCTCGCCCCATCTTTGCTTGTGAATGGCTGAGCCTTTTGGGGATGCTCCTTTTATACCCAATCATGACACTCACCTGTTTCCAATGAGGTGTTCTTTGAGCATTCATCAGCTTTCCCAGTCTTTTGTTGCCCCGTCCCAACTCTTTTGAAATGTGTTGCAGGTATCCATTTCAAAATGAGCAAATATTTGCTCAAAAACAATAAAGTTTATCAGTTTGAACATTAAATATCTTGTCTTTGTGGTGTATTCAATTGAATATAGGTTGAAGAGGATTTGCAAATAATTATATTCTGTTTTAATTTACATTTTACACAACATCCCAACTTCATTGGAATTGGGGTTGTATAACTCGTACTCTGGTGTGATTTAGATTCAGTATGTACTTTACTCCTTTGTGATGCATTATATTTATTTATTTTTTGGCAGGTGCAACTTCCACTGTGGGTGCTTTAGATATTTTTGTCACCATCATTATGCATTTTTAAATTTTTTTGACAGGTGCAACATGCACTCTGATGTGGTTTAGATATGTTTTGTCACCTTGATGATGATTTTTTTTAGTATGACATACTCTGGTGCTAATTTAGAAATGTATCCATTTACTCCTTCGCAATGCATTTCATTTATTTATTTATTTGACAGGTGCAACTTGCTCTCTGGTGTGATTTAGATACTGATGTTTTTTTTGCCTTCAAGATGAAAAAAAGATGGGAAAAAAACAGCAGGCATTTCATCCACAGCCAAAAAGAAAAAAAAATGCAGTGTGTTGTTGGTCAGGTGCAACTGTAGGTCAGCTGGTGGATCTTGTTGTCCACTAATTGAAGGGTCACACCCGGGTTACTCCCTGGACGCTGCATTGCCTCGTTCTTAACAAAGACACTCCATCCCAAATGGCTCCTGTTGTGCAGGTCAGCACTTCTTGGCACCAGTGTGTGAATGTGTTTGTAATTGCATGTCATTTTGGATAGAAGTGTCTAAATGAATGCAAATGTTCTCTGTCATGTTTCTCTACTTGCTGCACTAATGGACTATACGTCCTTAGTGAATGACATTTGTGCTGTACTCTATGGAGTGCTCTCTCTCTCTCTCGCTCTCTTTTTTAAAAGGATGAATCGGATAAGCTAAAAAAAAAAACAGACTTTGTACTGGCACAAAAATTGAACTACTCAGCAAAACAGGACGTACACTGTATCTTCCAGAGTATAAGTTGCACATGTCAAAAAAATGCCTCTTGAAGAGGAAAAAACAAGTTGTATCCATATGTTTTGTATATGTTCCACATACAGAAGATCATATACAGTGCATCCAGAAAGTATTCACAGCACTTCACTTTTTGCACATTTTGTTACATTACTGACTTATACAACAGCGTATTAGGGCCATTCAAAGACGGGGGGGGGGGGGGGGGGGGGGAATGGAGATTACATTTTCGAGTTTAAAGTCACAAATATACGAGAATAAACATGCAAATTTACGAGAAATAACATGCAAATTTGTGAGATTATAAACACGTATATTTGCGAGAAAAAGACAATGCAAGATTAGAACACGTAAAACTACAGGTATATAAATGCACATGCAAATGCAGCCTGTTGGCGCCTTAGCAATGGAATGAGACGGGACAATGGCTTCATCATGTACGTTTGTACTGTCAAGAAGAATTAATACATGGGCAGCAAGATAAGAGAAATTACAGAGCTCACCTAGGAACATGGTGGTTAATTTTTTTTGGCCCAGATTATTGCGTTCCCTCGCAATATCCTAACATCATATTAAAGCGCATGCCGATCAGAGCACACAGTGAGTGGAATCAGGTGGGGGGAGACTGAACGCATATGAGCGCGCACACACACACACACACACATACACATACAGCAGACAGCAACAGGATTCACCAGAGATGAGGGAGTAAGTTGATACAATTTGCAGAGCTATAAGACTCTGAATGAAATATAGTTTATTTATACAACAATGATAGTAAGCAGCTACACCTGTTTGTGTGCCTTATGAACGTTTATGTTTTCTTTTATTTTTTACCATCCCCTCGTGAATCCTGTTGCTGTGTGTGTGTGTGTGTGTGTGTGTGTGTGTGTGCATGTGTGCGTGCGTGCGTGCGTGCATTCAGTACCCCCCCACCTGATTCCACTCACTGTGTGCTCTGATAGGCTGCTAGCCAAAACAAACCAACTTCCCGTAGTGTCATTTCCGTTTCCGCCTAGTCTTACAAATAAAACGCACCTTTTTTAGCCATAAAATTGTACGTGGGCACAATTTGGTGGGGGATATGGGGGACATGTCCCTCCCACCTTTTCAACCGTGGGGGACAGAATATGGTATATCCCCCCCACCTTCTGACGTGTTCTGATATGTGTGTACTTGAAACATGCTATGCCAGTCTTATGTGCAAACCATGTCAGTCTTATGTGCAAACCATGTCAGAATAGTATCTTTGCTTCAGCAAGTTTGTATTTTTAGCAGCATTGACTTGTTTACAGCACCTGTTTCTTATTTGTCACATTCTGAATTTTCTGGGACCACATTCGCCCAGATTTGAAACCAAAAATAGTTGCCTCTAGGGACTAGTGTCTACACATAAGTATCAATGGACCATATGTTAATTTACTAAATTCTGAAAGTTAGAAAAGGAAATCAGAAAAGCTATCTGGGACCTCAGAAAGCCCATTTACAATTATTGCTTGATCTCCAAAAGCAGTCTATGCAAGCGAAATTATGTTCAGTATGAGTGTTGTCATTAGTGCCACTTCGAAAATTAAATTCATGAGAAGTAATTTATCCTAAACTTATGATCTGTTGTTTTTTCAAACTTATGCGAAAACAAATCTTGAGAAAAAAATACAATATGCGATAGTTAATAATTATTAAGAGCCTGTTTTTTCATATTTATGAATACATTTTACCACATTACAGTTGTTTTTTTTTTTAATGAAAACTCAACCTTTCATTCTTTTTGAGTTCTACACATGTGGTGATACCTTATTTACACCAGGATGTTGATAAAATCAGTGCTGGCTATTCTCAGAATAAAGTACTTATATCCACAGTTTCAAATTGCATAAGTCAAATGGTGTCCACTTTATGGTCTTCTCAAATCATTAAAATTACTGTTCTGGATGGTCAGAATGCATCTGAGCTTATCTAGAAACCGTTGGCTTTTGGGGGCCTAAAGCAACCCCCAGACCCCCGGGCTATGGGCTTTGGCCCTGCGGGCCTCGCACTTTGTCCCCCCCAATTTCTAGTTCTAAATTGCACCCTTGAAATTGTATATTTACTTCTAGCAAATTTGTTACTTTTTTCTCACAGATTTGCGTGTTTATAATCTCGAAAATTTGTGTCTTTAATCTATCAAATTTGCTACATTTTTCTTGCAAATTTGCTGTTTTTTTTCTCACATGTTTGCATGTTTATAATCTTGAAAATTAGCATGTTTAATTGTGACAAATTTGCTACTTTTTTCTTGCAGATTTGTTTGTTTTTAATCTCGCAAATTTGCGTGTTATTTCTCGTAAATTTTCATGTTTATTCTCATATATTTGGGATTTAAACTCAAAAATTTAATCTCCATTTTTTTTGTTCCTGTCTTTGAATGGCCCTAATACGCCGTTGTAGGCTTATACCAAAATGGAGTAAATCATTTTTTCCCCTCAAAATTCTATTCACAACACCCCATAATGACAACGTGAAAATGTTTTTTTTTTAGCAAATTTATTAAAAATAAAATTTAAAAAAAATTAAAAAGAAATCACGTGTATATAAGTATTCACAGCCTTTGCTCAATAATTTGTTGATGCACCTTTAGCAGCAATTACAGCCTCAAGTCTTCTTGAATATGATGCCACAAGCTTGGTGCACCTATCTTTGGGCAGTTTTGCCCATTCCTGCTGTCAGCACCTCTAAAACTCCATCAGATTGGATGGGGAGTGTCGGTGCACAGCCATTTTCAGATCTCTCCAGAGATGTTCCATCAGATTCAGGTCTGGGCTCTGGCTGGGCCACTCAAGGACATTCACAGAGTTGTCCTGAAGCCACTCCTTTGATATCTTGGCTGTGTGCTTAAGGTCACTGTCCTGTTGAAAGATGAACCATCACCCCAGTCTGAGGTCAAGAGCGCTCTGGAACAGGTTTTCATCCAGGATGTCTCTGTACATTGCTGCATTCATATTTCCCTCAATCCTGACTAGTCTCCCAGTTCCTGCTGCTGAAAAACATCCCCACAGCATGATGCTGCCACCACCATGCTTCACTGGTATTCACACCAAAGAGTTCAATCTTTGTCTCATCGGACCAGAGAATTTTGTTTCTCTGAGAGTCCTTTAGGTGCCTTTAACAAACTCCAGGTGGGCTGCCATGTGGCTTTCACTAAGTGTGTGGCTTCTGTCTGGCCACTCTACCATACAGGCCTGACTGGTGGATTGCAGCAGAGATGGTGGTCCTTCTGGAAGGTTCTCCTCTCTTGCCAGAAGAATGCTGGAGCTCTGACAGAGTGACCAAATGTGGAAACAAAATGTGGAAAAAGTGAAGCGCTGTGAATACTTTCTGGATGCACCGTGTCCTCTGTATGTGGAGCACACTTTAACACGGAGTTTCCTTGAGGCAAATTTTAACTTCCAAAAGTAATTAAGATGGACTTATGAAAGTGAGATGGACAACATATTGGGTGTTATTTGATGCAGTTTGAACAGAAAACTTCAGCTGGACATGGATTATTGAACCACAGCGTGTGAGTCCATGCCCCAGAAAATGGACGGGAACAGAGAGACACCGTCATGATCACTATTTCAGAGAAAAACAAACCAAAACCTCAACCCTGAATATCAATGCTCTGCTGTTGGCAGGTCGATGGTCTTCTGTAAATCTGCTCAGCTCCATGTTTGAAATTCTGCGGAACTGAAAGCTCACACAGTTTACAGACTAACACCAAAGATGTGAAATATTGATTGGATGAGTGATAGTTGATTGGCCCAGAGAGACTAATATCAGCAGAGCCAAATGTCACGTAAGGCGTTGACCTTAATAAGGAGTGACGGAGCGCGGCGCTGACTGATGGTGAGGTGGAAGGTAGGGGGGATGGACTGGTTGATCTCCAGACTGCATAATTTTTTTATCGATTTGAGTGACAGCTGTCGTGCACTTTCATATCACTGAGACACTTTAGCCTGCCAACAGAGCTGGCGCTCTGCCAGAGACCAGCCCTCCATTCACAATTAGGCTCTTAGTGAAATGAAAGCAGAGATGTTGACAAAGCACCTGTGACATCACAGTCCAAATACGAACAATCAGAAGCTAGTTCATAGTTCAGTAGCTTTTCAGTGTTCCAACTGCATTATCTGTAGTATCTGGTCAGTGAGCATGCAGACTAGATATTGCATGTCAGAAAAACCTAATGTGGGCAAAGGAGGAGGAGCCTATCTGATTTTCATCACCACTATGTGGTAGATAAACTGACATCACGTCTCGTTAGTAACAGCAACCTGCCACCATCAGAGATTTCACACAACTGTAGTTCTAAACAATACAGGTGTGTGTGTGTGTGTGTGTGTGTGTGTGTGTGTGTGTGTGTGTGTGTGTGTGTGTGTGTGTCTCAAGTGTCTGTCACACTATGATGTATTGAGGAAATGTGTGAGTAATATATACAAAACTTTGATATCCATTCGTGTCCATTTTTGTTCTGTACAAGTCCTTTTCTCATTCATCCTAATGTGTTCTTTGTCAGCAGATGTCCACAGAGTTCATCTGAAAGCTTTATGTGTGCTCAAAAAACATCAAATGGAGAGCTTCTCTGGTGGTTGTTTGTTTACCATGCATTCATATCCTGTGGCTGTATGATGCTTCAGACTGGGCTTCTGCTTGGCCAAAGCTCCAGTGCAGGGTGTGAATTCAGCACCAGGGAAGAGAGGACAGTTCCTGACTTAGGTGTTCATTTAGCCCACATCAGACTGAAGAAAAAGACAAAAGCGGCAACGTGCATGTGGATCTGGATATCAGAGTGCACCCGTCAGACTCTGTTGATGAGAAGACACCACTGAGAACAAAGGTTGTTTGCTGTATTCGCCATTGCAGCCACAGTGAACATAGAGAGGAAGCATGATGTCATGATGCCCGAGCAAGCTGGATTCTATCCACATTTGCATTCAGACCTCTGCGAATCCCGCTCAAATCGGGCTCCCTCCCGTGCACATATGTCTTGAAAGCGGGAAAATTGGTCTGCTGAATGCAGCTCTTTATGTTGCTAGTGGAAATGTCCGTGCATCAGAGCAACAAATCCACTATACAGCGACAGATTAAGTGATATTTCACAAATTATATCAACCCGTTACTCATCAGTACTCAATCCTTCATAGTGTGACAACACCTTTACAGAAAAATATGTTTCTTCATTAGTTTGTGAATCACTTATACAGTTGTCATGTAGATTTTTACATTTCTTATGGAAAAGTTAGAAGATGCCAGTGTGAAGCTAATTTATTTGCAAGAATCGCCCGCAAAGTCCCTCTGTTAAATAAAAGACGTGCAGAAGAGGTTACAATTTGCCAAAGAACACATCAACTGGCCTAAAGAGAAATGGAGGAATATTTTGTGGACTGATGAGAGTAAAATTGTTCTTTTTGGGTCCAAGGGCCGCAGACAGTTTGTGAGACGACCCCCAAACTCTGAATTCAAGCCACAGTTCACAGTGAAGACAGTGAAGCATGGTGGTGCAAGCATCATGATATGGGCATGTTTCTCCTACTATGGTGTTGGGCCTATATATCGCATACCAGGTATCATGGATCAGTTTGGATATGTCAAAATACTTGAAGAGGTCATGTTGCCTTATGCTGAAGAGGACATGCCCTTAAAATGGGTGTTTCAACAAGACAATGACCCCAAGCACACTAGTAAACGAGCAAAATCTTGGTTCCAAACCAACAAAATGAATGCCTCGCAGATGTGAAGAAATCATGAAAAGCTGTGGTTATACAACTAAATACTAGTTTAGTGATTCACAGGATTGCTAAAAAAGCAGTTTGAACATAATAGTTTTGAGTTTGTAGCGTCAACAGCAGATGCTATTATTATTGTGAACACCCCCTTTTCTACTTTTTTTTTTTTACTAATAGCCCAATTTCATAGCCTTAAGAGTGTGCATATCATGAATGCTTGGTCTTGTTGGATTTGTGAGAATCTACTGAATCTACTGGTACCTTGTTTCCCATCTAACAATAAGAAATATACTCAAAACCTGGATTAATCTTTTTAGTCACATAGCACTACTATTATTCTGAACACTACTGTGCGTGTGTGTGTGTTTATATATATATATGTGTGTGTGTGTGTGTGTGTGTGTGGTGTGTGTGTGTGTGTGTGTGTATATATACATACATATTCTATTTGTACCTCATTTCTTATGTCTCGTACTGTTACAAGTATTATTATTATTGCTTATCCTTGCACATGCTGTTTGATGAACATTTTCCTCTACTTGCACCCATCTGAGCTGACGTAACATGTGAATTTCTCCTCTGTGAGATCAGTCAAGTTTATCTTTATCTTTTATCCTTGACCTTACAGTCAATTCTCTGCGCCTCATCTGCTTTCAGGCCCCTTTTTCACCTGGATCAGCACCCAGCAGCACAGGTTAGGTAAAATGTGCAGTGTTTATTATCATGATGAATAAACAAAATTAACCGTATGTCATGTGCTCATGCACTTGGTCAAGCACATGTCCACAGGGTGAATCCAGAAAGTATTCACAGAGCTTCACTTTTTTTACATTTTATGTTGTAGCCTAATTCCAAAATGGATGAAATTAGTTTTTTCCTCACAAATCCTGCACACAATACCCCATAATGACAAGTTAAAAAAGTTTTTGTTTTTTGAGATTTTTTTTGCAAATTTATATATATAAAAAAAACCCTAAGACGTAGACATAAGTATTCACAGCTTTTGCCATGAAGATCAAAATTGAGCTTGGATGCATCCAGATCAAATCAAAACAGATCAAATCTAGGCTTAAGTCTCGAATGTGTCTATTGGGAAACTGTAGCTGAGGTTTCCTGTTGTTTTTCAAACAATCCTTTTTTTGTGAAACTCGATGCTGTAAGAACATCTTCACTGTTAAATTTCAACGCTATTGTGATGACGGACAGAGGACCAAAACAAATGTGCACATCTCAAACTGTCACTTTAAGTCCAGTCTGGATGATGGATTTCTGCAGTGATAATTCAGGATGATTGACAGTGAGTGTAACATAATTACTGTTATCTCAGTAGACATGCTGGGGACTTGCAACTTAATTACAGGTGTCTATAGTTGACTAGCTGTAACTCTTCACAGTGTGGCTTTCTCTGTAACCAAGCTGTGTCCCTGCTAAAAACAATCATCCTATCATCTGGGCCTCAGTTTGTCTTCATGCACACATATCTCTTTATGGACGTGTCCTTGACTTTTTATTTCATTAAAAAAAAAAGAAGTAAATTATCCTTTTTGTTTTGTTTTTCAAATAGTCCTGGACTTAGAGGTGGTTATTTTCTCCTCTGCTCCAGTGGGATCTGACTTTTTTTTTCCGGTGCTTACTGAACCCTGAAGAACAAGGACGTGGACGGTTTTGACCTGAAAATGGGAGCAAATTCTCAGAAAGGCAGCTGTAACGCTCGGCTACGCTCATGAATTTTTCTGACATGGATATAATGTCTCAAAAAGAGAGAAGTGTTTCTCACTCGGGAGAGATTTGGGAGAGAATATGGCTGATTGTGTGTGTGTGTGTGTTCAGTAATTTAGGTAATATGTTAAAATAGAGTGTTGGCCAGAAAACTGGTGTAAAATCATTTTTAATGCTCAGTTATCTCAGAATGTTTTCTCCTGGGTTGCGTCTGTCCTTTTTGTACAGCGGTACAAGCTAATGACAGAAAGCTGCACTTAGATTGATTAGGTCTTGTTGAAACAGCTTTTTGTGACGGTGGAAAATAGCGGAATGTTTTCCAGTTATGACCGCAAAATTCCAGATGAAGGTTGATGCTTGAGATCTGTTAGGATACAAACTAATGATCAAAATGCGTGTATGTGCAAGGAGCACTTGTTGGCATTTTTATGTTTTATGGGTGGAATGTTCCACTAGTTCCACAATATGCTAAACAGCCTGATACGTCTATTGTGAGTCAGTACATATCGCGATACATAATTACATCGTCATTCACATGAATTATGTAGGACGTAATCTGTGGTGACGCTTTAACTTTAAAGAAACACATTATTGTCAAACATGAACTGTAAACTTTGATGGTATCATACAAGCATCTTCAACTGCTTATGCTGGATCTTATATAGTTTGTTAATCATTTATGATTCTTCTTCATGAAGTCATTATTTCTCCCATGCAGTTGACTTTTTATGCTATCACAATACTTATATATAAAAAAAAAAAGATAAAGGTCCCACGATACAATTATGACATGTACTACATCGTTGCACCCCTAGTATGTTTGCCTTTCTCCTATTTCTCCTATAAGCCAGCTTTCTCCCTTTGTCCATTGTAGGCATAGACTGTATAGATAATAGACAAACCCTGCGTGATGTCACCCATTGAAACTTAAATAGCCACTAGTGGAGGCTGCAGGTTTTGGTGCTTCCATGTTGGCTTCATTTACCAACACTAGAGGTTGCTGCTTG
This sequence comes from Thalassophryne amazonica, assembly GCF_902500255.1. Lineage (NCBI taxonomy): Eukaryota > Metazoa > Chordata > Actinopteri > Batrachoidiformes > Batrachoididae > Thalassophryne > Thalassophryne amazonica. The sequence goes on along the minus strand of NC_047120.1, from coordinate 62,021,790 downwards.
GTCAGAGTGCCAACAATCAAAGTTCCAACTCTCACCTCTGTGCTTCTGCCCTTCCTCCTCTCCCACCAGGGGCGTAGCACCAAATTCTGGGCCCTAGGTATTAGCCATGTTGAAGACCCCCCCCCCCCCGCCCCGCTGTTATGTTCTTTTTTATTAACGCAAAAAACAAATTTCTAATGCGTAGTCAAACCAGGTCTAAATCATGTATACCTTAGATCACACCTGGGAGTCAGAACCCTTTTTAAAGTTGGGGGAGCAATATTGAGTTGGGGGGTCTGGGGGACCAAATTGCACTATTTTCTAGAAATATGGTGCAATTTGGTGCATTCCCGTCTGTTAAAATGCACAGGAATGCACCAAATTACACCATTTTTCGAGACAATGGTACAGTTTGGTCCCCCAGACTCCCCATCTCAATATAGCTAGCTTTCAAGCTCACCTCTCTTTTCAAAGAATTTGGTTAGCAGTTGCTTTCCCTCATTTAGTTTTCTTTCCCTGTCTCTGTGTAGGCTCTCAGTTGTCCAGGTGGTTTCCATAGTAGAGAAGCTTGAATCTTCGACTGGACTGGGTTGCTTGACGCGACGACGTTTTGCTTCAAATCGCAGAAGCTTCCTCAGCTAAAATTCTTGCTCTGGAAGTCTGACTTCTGTCTGACTCTTGTAGAGAAGAATAATGTCCTTTTTTCTCTTCTTTTTTGAAATCCAGACTTTGATTTTTTTTAGGAAAGACATATTTTATTTCAGCCTAAACACTAGGGTTGCAACTAACAATTATTTTATTAATCAGTTCACCGGTCGATTATTTTTTTTGATTAATCGTTTTGTATTTTTTACTTACATGTGAGTTTTGCCATTATTTCTTTATGTGAGTTATTATTAAAAGGCCTTTATCACGCAACATCAATGTTTGACCTTGTAACAAAGTTATGTTATATTCTCGTCAAAAACGTACCTGGAGTAGTGTTTTGTTTTATTTTGCACATACAAACATCACCGACACACCACAGAGAGATTTCCATCAGGTTTAGATGCCTACAGCAACTATCTCAACCACTGCCAACATATTACAGCAAGAGTCCACAAAAGTATTTTAAAGGCCTGACAAAAGTGTAATATGTTATATTTAATAAGATATTTTCATGGAAAAAGACACAAATGTGCAGTTTACTGCATTTTATTTTTTTTCTTGTGTAAAAACACAACTTAGATGTGGTTTGACCGAAACAAATTGTCATTAAACTTAAAACAGGGATGAAATGGAGGTTTAAGAGTCACTAGGTGTTCACAGGAAATTTCTATATTTATTTATGTTCATTGTTAGTTTAATCTTTTCTGTTTTGTTTTTATCAGATTCTTTTTGTCCATTTCTCTAAAACTGTATTGTGGCATTATTAGTTATTATTACTATTATTGTTGTTGTTTCTATTATTATTATTGATATATAAATAAAAATAAATGAATAAAATATTACAATTTGTAATACATTTGAATCTTTTATGACAACAAACGCTGAGCCATGAATTATTATACAGAAAACCAATGTGCTGACAGCTGCAACAGCTTAATGCTAACTTCAACATTGAAAACGCCATAGACATGCTAACGCGTTAGCATTGGTTCGTTTTTAAGTTATAAAATACATCTATCAACTGTTTCAGAAGACCACAACAGGTCAGATTAACATATAAAGGTAAATGTTACTCACAGACATATGCTTTTTGTGGTTATAGTGGCTAAAAATTAAGATTAAGCAAAATAAAACACTGAATCAACAAAGCACCAGATCGAAGAACTGCTTCGATCTGTGAATCACTGCTTCAATTAGTTCAAGGTTCAACGCAAAGCCGCGCTGCAGAAAGGGTTGATTTATATGGAAGAAACGAAACATTTGCGGTAAAACAAAGTTATTTAACAACTAATTGATGACTAAATTAGTTGACAACTATTTTAATAATCGAATAAATCTATTAGTTGTTTCAGCTCTACTAAACACCTCCTCTTTCTGTCAGATCCGTTTGGGATGTGTGTGTGTGTGTGTGTGTGTGTGTGTGTGGGGGGGGGGGGGGGGGTCGCCTGTGTGCCTGGACTAAACCATTGTACAACTGTGCAGGGGTGGAAGGGCCCTCAGAGATCTTTCAGTATTATTGTTAGAGCAGAAATATGTTTTGCAACATTTATACATTCATTCTAATTATATTCTTTTACAACATGTATTGTATGGACATTAATAACAAGCAACACAAAAATGTATTTAATGCCAGTTTTTTGTGGGCCCCTCCCCCCATGCTCTGGGCCCTGGGTACATAGTACCCTTTACCCCCCCCCCCAGTCGAACGCCCCTGTCTCCCACTGCCCTTGAACACATGTTCACCCTTGTCTAGTCCTCGTTTGCCCAACTCTACCGTAGTTTCTACCACTACCCTGCTGGGTAACTGTACCGGTGTCACAGCCCGAACGGTCCCCCTAAAAGCCGATCCTCCCTGATGACGTGGTTCACGGATTAACGCTTCATTTCTGCTTCAAACTGCACTCCAGTCATCATCTCTCTCAGCGACAGATATCTGAAGCTTTTGTACAACAATCATTTCCACATAAATTGAGCATTATTTCATCATAAAAGGTGGCAGAAGCGATCAGAGCGCCGCGGCTAAACGAGCTGCTAGCTGATGCGTTCACAGTGCATCGGGCATTTCAAAGCATCATAGAATTGCGCCTCGTTTCTGCTTAAAACTGACTTTAGAATGATTTAAGAGGTTTTGTCTTTATCATCTGATGGTTAATAATCCCATTAATCCATTTGATTGCTTTGGGTGAAGAGACGCCGTCTCAGACGTGCAGCTGTGGTCCAAAATGATGCATGCACAGATGCAAAAGGCGGACCGTTCGGTCTGCTAAACCGGTGATGGTCATTATTAACCTGCTCCATATTTTTTTTTGCCGCAGAATATATGTGTGATAACTTTCCTGACAAGACCTGCCCCATTTATCCAGGCTTGTACAACCCCCCCCCCCCAGTGGCTCAGTTGGCTTGTTTTCTTCTTAATTTTATCTCTGTCATCATTCTTGTCACAACCCAAAGAATACCTTCAGTGCATAGAATCCGTTGACAAATTGTCAACAAGTTTTGTGCGTGTTGAAAAAAATTCCATGTCATTATGTAACAGAAAATTAACAAACACATATTTGATTAATCCTGCCAGTGCAAAGACATTCACACAAACAGCAGTCATCACATGACCCCTACTTTAAAGAAACATAACGAGAATGTGAAAAAGTTGAGCTTGAGCCTCCGATGGGCCTTTAATCCCCTTTAATTTATCTTCTATCTTTATTTGTCGACCACTTTAATTGTGGTGTTTTCATTAAGGCAAAAATGTATTAATGAAGATCACATTAAAAGCATTCATTCCCCTGCTGAACGGGTTGTGTCACGCAGCATTTGTTTCATTTCGGCGCCTGTGAAACGATGTGAAATTTAATCTGATTACTGGTTTGGCTCGGCGTCACACGATAACACGTTAGCAGAAAATAAAATCATACTCAGACCAATGTGTTCTTGATCTGTTTTCCCCCCAGCTCGCACTGATAATTTATGTGCCTCTGAATTAATCATACACACTGTAGTTTCATTATGAATTCATGTTTCGCCTTAATCAAGGGCTCACACGTCTCCTGCCTTTCTAAATCATAAAATATCCTTAATTGACCCCCCATATGGTGACGACACCAGTGACTTTAAAGAGCTGCCATGTACATATCTTAATTTCTAGCAGTGATTCCATCATCTTCACTTTATGAAGTGTGACTACAGTTGAGTAAAATGGTGTATTTTTGCTGGCGAAACTATAATATTCAGTCCTGTGTGGATTTATGGGAAAACAGCTGATCATTGCTTTGTCACGGGCTAAAATTTATACCCATAAATTCTTCAATTGCCATGACTTTTAATTTCACTTTTGAACAGTTTTGCCTCCATAAAAGTCAAAGTAAAATAAGGAAGAACCTGCTGTTTAAAGCTACAGTGTGTCGGATTTTAGTGTGTTTATTTGCAGAAATGGATTATAGCATTCATAACCCTCTCGTGTATGATTACCATTGTAGCAGACCGAATGGTCCGCCCCTAACAATTGGTCCGCTTTTTACATCAGTGCATACGTCATTTCGGACCACAGCAGCACGTCTGAGATGGCGTCTCTTCACCCAAAGCAATCATATGAATTAATGTAATTATTACCCATCAGATGATAAAGGTAAAGCCTCTTAAACCATTCTAAAGTCAGTTTTAAGCAGAAACGAGGCTAAATATCGTGACACTTTGAAATGTCAGACGCTCAGTGAACGCATGACCTAGCAGCTCATTTAGCTGCGGCGCTCTGATCGCTTCTGTTGCTTTTTATGAGGAAATAATGCTGAATTTATGTGGAAATGATTGCTTCTGTGATAGATGATGACTGGAGTGCAGTTTGAAGCAGAAACGAGGTGTTAATCTGTGAACTGCGTCATCTGGGGGGACCGATTTTTAGGGGGACCGTTCAGTTTGCAACACCAGCATCAAGGAATCGATGTGTTTTCATGAACTTGGAATGAATCCTTCATATCTATATTGTAGTGGGACTCCTCATGGAGGCCTCCATGTTACTCATACTTAGTTCACCTTTTATATTTTGCAGCACAGCTGGAAGACTGAAGAAAATAGGAGAAACAGTGAGCAGTGTGTACTGGTTGCTAGTTAATGCTACTTTGAGGTTAGCTTAACAGTTGTTTTATGAAATAGAGGATCAAACATTGTTTATCACAAGAAAAGGCAAGTGAGCAACAATGAAGCAAAAACATGTAGGGAAACAAAATTGTGATGATATAATGTAATCTGCAACCTCACCACTAGATGGCACTAAAACATACAAACTGTAGCTTTAAGGAAATACAAGCCCAGTAACCAATATGCTTAAGGAAATGGTGTAAACTTTAGACCCATATTAAGAAGCAGTACAGGTTTTCCTTAAGTATGTTTTTCCTGTTTTGTTGCTGTTGTTGCTTTATTTGTTCAGTTTTTAATAAAATTGTGGCTGTTGTCTAAGCTTTTTTCTCCCCTTTCATTTTTGGGAAGATCACTGAAAAGGTTGGTTTTCAGCTACTTATTTAATAAACATGCCTTTCAGTGTGGGTTCCAAGTACACCATCAAAAAAAAAAAAAATTGTGTTAGTGGAGCTCCATAAAAGATGCTGCTGAACAGACTATACCAGTGGGTGGGACTTTCTGGTACTATGGTGATTGGTTCAAATTACATTTACAAGCCAGGGATTAATTTGTGAGCTGTTAATCATAAACATGAGTGAACAAAAACCATGTGGCGTTCCTCAAGGGTATCATCTCGGGCCTCTTCTATATTTAGCATCTATGTGCTCGTTCTTGCTGAGATTGTGGAATATGATAATATCTCTTACCATACTTACACAGGTGACGTAGCAGTTGATATGTACAATCCCTTATATTTTCTGTAAAAGTGCATTGAACAAATCAATGAATAAATGTGCAAGAATTTTCTACAAATCAGAAAAAATAATCTGAAATAACTAATAAATAAAATCTACAAATTGGGGCAGAAATCTTTATTGACCCAAATCTAAATTACAGTGCCCACATGAAGCAAACCTCAAGATCAAAACTGTAATTAAAGCATTTCTGTCTAAACAAGAGACGGAAAAGCACGTTCATTTGTTGGTGTTCAATAGGTGAATGCGGTATAATGGTGTTTTCACAGGGCTCCCTAAAATAAATCGATAAGTCAATCAATAATCAATCAGCTTGTCCTGCTGCCGGAGTCCTCACAAAGAATTAGGACGCTGCCTTTGCCTCCTTATGTCAAAGGATAGATTTAAAAATCCTTAAATAGGTCTCTGATTTTCTGGCACACAACAAAGCACTCAGACTCACAGGGTTGGTGGCCAAGTGGTTAGCGTGCTTGGTTTCAGTGTGGAAGGTTCAAGGTTCAAACCCCACCCATACCACATTTTTCCATGTAATGTGGACTTGCGTCAGGAGGGGCATCCGGCATAAAACTTGTGCCAATTCAACATGCAACCCCGAGTGAAAACAAGGGAGTAGCTGAAGGGACTTACAGTAAAGCACTCAGGTCACTCTGGACGGGTCCACTCAGCATTTAGTTTCAGCTGTGGAACAAGTTTCATGAACACGAGATCTGCTCCAACAGTACAATTCCTTTAATTCAGGCCTTAGAACATTACCAATTCTGACGGCTTTACAAAGTTTATTTGCTCATGTTTATTTGAGTGTCTTTTAAATGTAGTTTTAATGCATTTCTGTGCCTCTACAAAGGACTTTGATTTGCATTGTATCTGAACACTGGGAACAATGGGAATGACTTCATCTGTCAGAAACCCCCTTCCTCCCCCCAAACCCTCCACCACCATTTAAACAACAGCCTGAACTGATTCTGTCAGAGGAGGAAAACACTGAAAACTGTGGGACCGTACGTTTGAAAACTCTGCCGAGCTGTTAGCACACCTTTCATCCTGCCAGTTATAGAACCACTTTGAGTATATTTTCAGCCTTCCCATTATCTCAGCTGCTAATCATCGTCTGTGGCAGGCCGATCTGTAAGAGCCGCGGTATTATGCTAAACACATGGAGAGCGCCGGCTCGATTCCTATCTGTCTGGAGTTTTTTGGGTATTGTGAAGACTTTGCGTCTGTCCATCCGTCCGTCTGTCTGTGCTCAGCATAAGTCCAGTCCTATTACTGCCACAGTCTTCAACTTCACAGGGAATATTCTTGGGACACAGACCTTGGACAAGTTCAAAGATGGCTAACCTTGACTTATTTTAGAGATATTTTAAGAGGTTAAAAAGTCACATTCTCTCTTCATTCTGTTCCTTTTTTTTTTCTTTTTGAGTGGTGAGGCTGAAAGCCAATCAGAGTAGAGCAGCACAGTGACATCAGTGGCAGGTCTCTGCAAAACCGCTTCATTTATGGGTTTATACAACATGTTTCTCATGTATTCTGTAAAAGCTTGCAAGATATAAACACTTCTAAAACTAACAATGCTGTTTTTGGAACCAAATAACACCTCTGAAGTGATTTACAAGACAGTTCCTGGATGTTAGCATGGTGATGTCACATGCTAGCTGCAAACTGTTTTGTTTGTGTGTAAATGCAAGCTCTTTTGTCATGTATTATGTAAGAATTGCAAAAAAATAAACATTTCTAAAACTGAAAATGCTGTTTTTGTAAACTGGTAACACCTCTGGAAGGATTTACAAGACATTTCGCGGATGTTAGTGTGCAAGCTAAATTCAGCTAACTGAAAGCTAACTTCCACTCATGTCAAAAGCTCATAAATGTAATATTCTTTATGATTGATTGATTGATTGATTGAGGGGCTTTACTGAACATGTACAAACTGTAAGTAAGATGATAGGCTCTTAATTAAAGTAAGTAACAATAATGTGTGTGTGCATGGGATGCCAATTAAACAACTGCAAATTATAAAGAAGAAAATGCTCATACGGCTGAGGGTATTTTAGCATTGCCTTATATTTTATCATATACTGCCCTCCAAAGGTAGTATTGACTTAGTTATAATTTGCTTTTTTATGTCATTTATTTGCTGTACTTTACATTCATGTTCACATATACAGATATTGTGCATTGAAACATAGCAGCACTTGCATGTGTTAGCTGGTCGTGCAGCATTCACTCCCTTTTTGCTGGTTTATTAATGCTAATCAATTTTCCAGGATGTTCTGCAGAGAGCGAGACATAAGAAATTTAAAGAGTGAGAGAGCGGCGAAGACGGGCAGAGTCGTGTTCTGCCTGTCTCATTTGGGAGCGAAGTGATCTGAATAATCTATAACACGTCCTGAAAATATAATGCGGGATCATAGAAGAGAGGACAAGGAGGAAAGATGGACATGATGGAGATGAGCAAGAGGAGAGGAGATGATTGGAGGGCAGATGAAGTGATGAAAGATGAAAGAAAGTAGAGGTAAAAAGAGGACAGGAGATTATTCATTAGGAGGGGGAGGGTGGAAAGAGGAGGTGGGGCCTTAGTTTGGCCAGGGTTCTAGTCACGTCAAGTCTGGAAGCATTCAGTAATGCTGCACTTTGCCACATCCACAATACCACAGAACCGCCTTGGGTCCTGGATCCCAATTACAGCCCATCCCAATTACAGTTAGACACAATCTAACCACTAAGAGCAGTGGGCAGCCACAGTCTGGTGCCCAGGGACCAACTCCAGACATAGACACTGCCTTGGTCAGGGGCAGAGAAAGGAGCAGACCCTCAATAAGCATTTTTTTGATTGTGGGAGGAAACCTGAGTGCAAACTCCACACAGAAAGGCCGGGAATCGATCCCACGACCTTCTTGCTGTGAGGCACCAGTGCTAACCACTAACCACCGTGCCGCTTAAAACGAGGCTGTTTTAAACAGAAAAGAGGCGATAATCTGTGAGCCTTTGAAACAACGGAGGTGCAGTGAATGCAGCAGCTAGCAGCTCGTCTGGCTGTGGCACTCCGATCGCTTCTGCCATCTTTTGTTATGAAATTTCCAAGGTTCAATGTATCTTTTTTGGGTCATAGCAGAGGGGGTTTTATGCTGGAGGCAGATCTGTCAAGTACAGGATCAATAATGCAGTTTAGATCACCACCAAAAATCAGAAGGTGTGTATTTAAATCGAGGATCATCTCAAAAAGGTTATCAGCAAACTGGGCATTATCAAAATTTGGAGCGTAGACATTCATCAGAAAAAGAGAATTGTGCACGATTGTCCCTACAATAATTAAATATTTTCCATTTGTGTCTGTGATCATTTTAGAAAGTGAGAAATGTGTTTTGTTACTAATTAAAACTGCAACCCCTTTTGCTCTGGAGTTCAAATTTGAAAGATAGATGTGGCCTAGCCACAGCTTTTTAAGCCTGTTGTGATCTTTTAATACGTAAATGAGAAAAATCACATTTGTTTGAAGATGTTTCAAATGGGTGAAAACCTTAGAGCTCTTAGGACCATTTATGCCCCTCGCATTCCAGGATAAGAACGTAATGGGACTGATTAACTGATTCCATCTGCTCCAAGTGATCTTAATCAGTGAAATCATCTGGTAGGTGGGTGGTTGCAAAGAAAACCTGCACCCTCTTGGCCCTTTCTGGTTAACTGGTAGCTCAGTTTCTCAGTTTTAAAAGGACTTTCTGTACTATCCGGTTGTGTCCAGTTATTTTCTGGCACAAAAGTAAAATGGATCTTTGTGACACAGTTACTTCGGAGAGGTGGAGATGGACCCGTTGTGTGTCTGGTTGGTTTGCACCCTGGGACCCAAGGTGGTTCATTAGTGTGGTGGATGTGGCTCCACCTGATAAAGCGAGCTAATAATAGTCAGCTCTGTTTGTGACACAGTTTCCTTCTGTTCCTTCAAAGGTCAGTTGTATGAGGGCAGCGTGTGGGACCACGCTTCCATCCATTTCTAACAACCACAAACTACAAACAGTCTTTAAAATACTGTTGATTTCTGTGTTTATCCATTTTGATGGATTTCAGTTTAATCCCATTACTGCTACAAATTTCACTGAGTTAAAATCCTTTAAGGCTGGATGAGAAGATAATTCCTTGATCCATGAAATATTCCACAATTGATCGTCCATATTGAACTATTTCATGAATGTTCAAATATTCAGAGAAGCTATAATGTTTTTTTTTTTTGGGGGGGGGGGGGGGGAGCTGTATTATTGGCTTAACTACAAATTATGACTCATCTTGTGTATTACTTTGTTTCTGAAATATAGAATAATGTTGGAAACAAAGACAAACCAAAATCCTGTTTAAATCTCTCTTGAGCCTGAATTCACAACCTGCAGGGCTTAGTGGATTCTGGGAAACGGTCCCATCCAGCTTTTCCAGAAATCTAAAATAACTCAGAACACCGAAGAATCCCTGAAATCTGTCCAATTAGCTCATTTCTTCAGCACTTGAACGCCATCGTTTGGAACCGTTTCAAAGAATGTACAGAAGTATTAGAAAACCAAGTCACATATTTAAGTGATTACTGAAAGAATGTTCACAATGTTTGATCTCTTTGTTTTGCAGTTCTTTATATGCTTGTGTTCTTTTCTTTAATCCCTGTCTTCCACTCGTGGCACTGACATCCAGCCAGTTAGCAGTTCCTCTTTGCACCGGGGGGCGTGCTTTCAACTCAGCTGACACACATAGTGACACGTGTTGTTTGAACACCGAATTGATGACTTGATGACCTTTTTGGGCTTCAGTCTTTTAGTCAAAGATGATTTCATCGTCTTATCTCCATCAAAAACCCATTGGATCCAGGCTGGGTCCTGGAGGGCAACCACCCAGGCAAACATCTGGTCCATCCATTCCTCTCCAAGTGACCATGTGTCTCCAGAAGCCAGAAGAAACCTTCTCCAGCAGCTGGGGTTCTCAACACTGAGGCACCTTTGTGTTGGATCATGCACAAAGAGACACACCTAATGGACAAACTGTTGTAGCTGACGTTCCCTCACAATGTCAGTGATCCTCCTCATCTGACAAAGTAACCATTTGATACAGGCATTCAAGCAGTACCCAGTGATCATCCAAAGAGACATCCAATCATCAGTTTAGGTTACTGGTTAGAGTCCAAGTCTCAGAAAGCAGCAGGAACCTAAAGACTTGAACCTTCCTTCTCCTGCAAAGCTTCCCTGTGTGCCGAAGTACACCTGTGGATATGCAGTCATGGGATGCTGAACACTTACTTTTGATCTTGATTGCTTGCATAATTGCTGGCCTATGATCCTGAATAATGAATGAGATCTTGATTGTTGAAATTTGAGCCTGAACATTGACTATCGATCCTGCTCACAGCCTTTGATTCTAATCACTGAAGTTTGATTCCCATCACTCATCTTTCATTTTCAATTTCAAGCTGCTTGCTGGATTTTGATCCTAATCTTTGACTTTTTATCGCAATTGCGGAACTTTGATCCTGTACTTGGAATCAAAGATGAAAAGCAGAATCAGGATGTAAGGAAACGGCTCAAACATCAAAATTCAAAGAATGGCGTGCATTTGAGCATGGCAGTGCCCTGACATTGGTGTGTGAATGGGTGAATGAGGCATTACTGTAAAGCACTTTGAGATTCTGATTCAGATGGAAAAGCACTATAGAAATACAGTCCATTTACCATTTCCAGTGAGGCACCTTTTCTGGAGCAACTCTCCAGTTATGTTGTATTTAAATGCAATGACAAGAAAAGTGTTGTTTTCTGTTTACTGGGTTCTTTCCTGACCACCTACTGCCACTCCGTCAAATTAAATTCAAAGCCATTGTGTCCTTGTTGAGACATCCTGCTTGGAAAAAATAAGACAAACAAATGGCAACAAAAACAAATTCTCCTTGTAGTCCGGCAACTAAGGGACAAATTTTAGGGGAATCATGCACTTTTATATAAAAGTGCCAGAACTTTATCAGAGGTACTTTATAGTGTCCTGAACGTCTACACTCTAAAAACTTGGGTTTAAGAGAATAACCATTTTCACCCTTCTACAGCATATAATTCATGACAAACTCTTATCCAAATGTCTTTTTAAGTTCATAATATAAACTTGAAGGTTATGAAAAATGTATTAAGGCTAAGTAGGGATACTTCGAATGTACTTCAGTGTGCTTACCCTCTTAGAAAAAGCGTTAATCTAGGGAAAGTGACTAAATATTGTCTAACTCATTGTGAATATCAATATGCCTATGCAATATAGCTGTTTGCGAGCATAGGGCAAAGGAAAGATGCTACTCATGCACTCTAACATATTTACACTCTAAAATAACAACAGTGTTTGAACGGAAAGAAATTCTTTTTTATCATTTACAAGAAATCAATTTTGTTTTTATGGCCATAACCATTATTATTATTGTTGTTGTTGTTGTTGTTATCATGATTATTTTATGTTATTGGTATTAAGACGATTATCACCATATTTTTTAACTGAAAACATGGTACGTAAATACCTGGTTGGCAAACTTCCTAGATATGCACAAATGTTTCATGAATATTTTTAATCAACTATTGTCTACAGCTTTCATGCTAGGAAGATCACAGTGGCCTAATTTTATGTCTCAGAGGTAGAGGCCTGTTAAAGATCCCTACAGGCCTGAAATGAGTCCTGTACCTCTTTCCATTTTGAAACATACCACCCTGCTAATGTATAAGGATGTACGACGACGTATGACGCCGCACGACGGATGATACATGATCACATAAGCTCAGTACAGCTTTGCACTAGTTGCAGTAGCCATTCTCTACAGCTTAACAATGTCCAATCTTGATCACTGGCCCCCTACATAATAACCATATGATCGTATTGTCATATGAATAGCAAAATATACACTGTATTTTAACCATGCAAACACCCTTTAAAAAAAAGCAGGATACAGGGCTAAAATCAAATGTCTACCACTTTGACATGACTTAATATAACCTAAAGAGTCCCTGGACATCCCTTAACTGCTGGACTATTGTATCAGAGAGAGAAGAGAAGTTGTCCTTGTTCCCTGAGGCCTGTATAGTTTTGATGCTTATCCCTGAATTCAGTCATGTGAAGAGGATGAGAGTCTACAACTCCACCTGGATGCACCTCTTCACAACTGGGTGGACCAAGGACTCAGACAAGGGAACCTGGATTCGAACCTCTCTCTGTAGGTTGGTAGTCCATGTCCTGTTCCACAGATCCACCTGCTCTACTTCATACTTCAGCACAATCTCCACCATGGCTGCTGAAAATCTGTTTAAATACACTGTAAAACTCAGTGAGTTAGTTGAACTCAAATCATTTGAGGAAACAGACTGCCTTAAACCATTTGCATTTCTTCTTCTTTGTCTTTCGGCTGTTCCCGTTAGGGGTCGCCACAGCAGATCAATCGTTTCCATCTCACCCTGTCCTCTGTATCTTCCTCTGTCACACCAACCACCTGCATGTCGTCTCTCAGCACATCCATGAACCTCCTCTTTGGTCTCCCTCTTCTCCTCCTGCCTGGTGGCTCCATCCTCAGCATCCTTCTCCCTATATACCCTGGGTCCCTCCTCTGCACATGTCCAAACCATCTCAATCTCGCCTCTCTGACTTTGTCTCCAAATCGTCCCACCTGAGCTGTCGCTCTGATATGTTCATTCCTAATCTTGTCCATTCTTGTCACTCCCAAAGAGAATCTCAACATCTTCAGCTCTGCCATCTTCAGCTCTGCCTCCTGTCTTTTTGTTGGTGCCACTGTCTCTAAACCATACAACATAGCTGGTCTCACTACTGTTTTGTAAACTTTCCCCTTCACTCTTGCTGATATTCTTCGGTCACAAATCACTCCTGCCACCTTTCTCCACCCACTCCACTCTGCCTGCACTCTCTTCTTCACCTCTCTACCACACTCTCCATTACTTTGAACAGTTGACCCCAAATATTTAAACTCATCTACTTTCACCACTTCTACTCCTTGTAACTGCACTATTCCACTGGGCTCCCTCTCATTCACACACATGTACTCAGTCTTGCTTCTACTGACTTTCATTCCCCTTCTCTCCAAAGCATATCTCCACTTCTCCAGACTAGACTCAACTTGCTCTCTACTCTAACTACAGATCACAATGTCATCTGCAAACATCATAGTCCATGGGGACTCCTGTCTGATCTCATCTGTCAACCTGTCCATCACCACTGCAAACAAGAAAGGACTCAGAGCTGATCCTTGGTGTAATCCCACCTCCACCTTGAACGAGTCTGTCATTCCGACTGTGCATCTCACCGCTGTCACACTATTCTTGTACATGTCCTGCACTACCCTAACATACTTCTCTGCCACTCCAGACTTCCTCATACAATACCACAACTCTTCTCTTGGCACCCTATCATAAGCTTTTTCTAAGTCCACAAACACACAATGTAACTCTTTCTGTCCTTCTCTGTACTTTTCCAACAGTATTCTCAGAGCAAACATTGCATCTGTAGTGCTCTTTCTCAGCATGAAACCATATTGCTGCTCACAGATCTTCACCTGTTTTCTAACCCTAGCTTCTACTACTCTTTCCCATAACTTCATGCTGTGGCTGATCAGCTTTATGCCTCTGTAGTTACTGCAGCTCTGCACATCACCCTTGTTCTTGAAAATAGGAACCAGCACACTTCGTCTCCACTCCTCAGGCATCCTCTCACTTTCCAAGATTTTATTAAACAATCTGGTTAGAAACTCTACTGCCATCTCTCCTAGACATTTCCATGCCTCCATTGGAATGTCATCTGTACCAACTGCCTTTCCACTCTTCATCCTCTTCATAGCAGCCCTCACTTCTTCCTTGCTAATCTCTTTTACTTCCTGATTTACTCTCACCACATCATCCAGCCTTTTCTCTCGCTCATTTTCTTTATTCATCAACTCTTCAAAATATTCCCTCCACCTTCTCAGCACACACTCCTCACTTGTCAGCACATTACCATGTGCATCTTTTACCACCCTAACCTGCTGCACATCCTTTCCAGCTCTGTCCCTTTGTCTGGCCAATCGGTACAAGTCCTTTTCTCCTTCCTTACTATTCAACTTCTTGTACAGCTCGCAATATGCCTTTTCTTTTACTTTTGCCACTTCTCTTCTCGCCTTACGCCGCATCTCCTTGTACTCCTGTCTACTTTCTTCATCTCTCCAACTATCCCAAAACTTTTTCGCCAACCTCTTTCTCCTTATGCTTTCCTGGACCTCTTCATTCCACCACCAAGTGTCCTTGTCTTCCTTCCACTGTCCAGATGTCATACCCAGTATTGCCCTAGCTGTCTCCCTCACCACATCTGCAGTACTCTTCCAGTTGTCCAAAATTGCTTCCCCTCCAACTAGTGCTTCTCTCACCTGCTCGATAAATTTCACACAACAGTCTTCCTCCTTCAGCTTCCACCATCTGATCCTTTGTTGAGCTCTCACTCTCTTCTTCTTCTTTACCTCTAAAGTCATCCTACAAACAACCATCCTATGCTGTCTAGTGCTACCACCTTACAGTCTGTGATTTCTTTTAGCTTGCATCTCCTATAAAGAATGTAGTCCACTTGTGTGCACCTTCCTCCACTCTTATATGTTACCCTGTGCTCCTCCCTTTTCTTAAAGTACAACCCCTGGCAAAAATTATGGAATCACCGGCCTCAGAGGATGTTCATTCAGTTGTTTAATTTTGTAGAAAAAAAGCAGATCACAGACATGACACAAAACTAAAGTCATTTCAAATGGCAACTTTCTGGCTTTAAGAAACACTATAAGAAATCAAGGAAAAAAGATTGTGGCAGTCAGTAACGGTTACTTTTTTAGACCAAGCAGAGGAAAAAAATATGGAATCACTCAATTCTGAGGAAAAAATTATGGAATCACCCTGTAAATTTTCATCCCCCAAATTAACACCTGCATCAAATCAGATCTGCTCATTGACATTGACCCTATGTGTCTTTTTGCAAGGAATGTTTTTGCAGTTTTTGCTCTATGGCAAATGCATTATCATCTTGAAAAATGATTTCATCATCCCCAAACATCCTTTCAATTGTCCAAAATATCAACATAAACTTGTGCATTTATTGATGATGTAATGACAGCCATCTCCCCAGTGCCTTTACCTGACATGCAGCCCAATATCATCAATGACTGTGGAAATTTACATGTTCTCTTCAGGCAGTCATCTTTATAAATCTCATTGGAAAGGCACCAAACAAAAGTTCCAGCATCATCACCTTGCCCAATGCAGATTCGAGATTCATTACTGAATATGACTTTCATCCAGTCACCCACAGTCCACAATTGCTTTTCCTTAGCCCATTGTAACCTTGTTTTTTTTTCTGTTTAGGTGTTAATGATGCCTTTCGTTTAGCTTTTCTGTATGTAAATCCCATTTCCTTTAGGCGGTTTCTTACAGTTCGGTCACAGACGTTGACTCCAGTTTCCTCCCATTTGTTCCTCATTTGTTTTGTTGTACATTTTT